>NW_008662420.1:76838-105691 GCF_000695815.1 Acanthisitta chloris
GCTTCACAGAAGTGTGTTGCCCTGTGTTGTTGACTGTGGTCCCAGGTCATGACAAACCATCCTTCTGGAGAAACTGTTAGATTCCCAATATCAGAACAACGACTCTTCTCCATAAGTCTTATTGCTATTTTCCAAATATGCATTCTATCTCCAGCTGTCATTTTTCAGATGTCTGAGGTGCAAGCATAAATTTTTGGTTGGGAGATATTGGCATAATCAAATATTCCCATTTAAAAACACATACTGAGTCCCAACGAGAATATCAGAACAGCAATTTTCATCTTATTAACTGATTTATATAAATACTATTAGTAGCTGAATGGGACAAATGTATACTTTATTTCATAAATACAGTATTCATCAACTTTCCCCTTAGTGAAAAAAATTGCTGCATAATTTGGAGGTCAGATGCATTTTTGTGGATAATATTGGCCATGCAGAAAAACAGGAAGGAATATATGTAAAGGGAAAGATTTTTCAAAGCCACCTACCTAATACCGATGTCCAATTAAACTTAATGAGAGTTGAACTTCAGCTTAAGTATGCAGCATTGATGACATCAATCAAAACATCCCAAGTTTTTCTATATCTATCTCCTGAAACATCTTTCTTCTTGAAAATATTTTACTTTGTCCCTAAGAGATTAATTTTCTCAGCAGTACCTTCCCTACAGCCCTTCAGTCTTGCATGTGAACCCCCCAATCAACCCCACAACTTGGGCAATAAATACTGAACACCAAACATGCAAAATGTTTTTACTGTTGACAACCTGTGAAAGAAGCAGAGGTTGTCCTTTGAAAACTGTCAGTCAGGGGAGTATGACAGCAGTAAATCCTTGCTGACATTATCTGAAAGAATAAAGCTTTCATGAACCAACTTCGGGTTTGGAAGCAGAGGTGAGGCTCTAGTGGTTTATTTACAACAAATGCTTTCAATGAGTCCGTGCTTAACTTTGTACAGATAAACTTTGTCCTTAAGATGCCTATGATCTTTATACTAATAATGCAACAGTTTTCATTTCCATAATGATCTACATGCAATGACTCACACATCCCTCAAGAGACTGAGCACTAGGACGTCCATATTGCCAATGAGGAAAACACAGAAACCTCAGTTTTATTCCTGAGCTTCTCCCCCTACCTGAAGAGTCTCATCCATCTGCACCAACTGCAAGAGTCCCGGGATGAGGCATTTAGGCCCTATTTCCAGTGAACTTGCTTTAAACTTGAATAACCAGTGCAAACAGATGGACACTGAAATGTAAAATTTTCCAAGCTAAATGTAGATCTTCAAGTTGTTGGAAAGCATCTGTGTCTCCCTCATGGAGGACTTTGAAAGGACCTATACAGGCTTCTGAGTTTCTGTGCCCCAAAGACATTTCAGCCCAATCACAAGGCAGAGGAGGTCACAGGATCTGAAAGATTGAAACATGTCTCAAGTCTGTTACAAGAGACTGGTACCAAGAAAGAAAAAAAGGCGTATTTGCAATATTTGCTTTCAACAGACAGAAAAAAAGACATCATCAGAATTCAATAAATATTCCATTTGACTCACTTTCTTTCCTACATGGGCTCTAGTAAAATGACATCATGTGGAAAATATTGTCTACATTTTGCTTGCAAAAAGGCATTTGAAACTCTCTCTACCCCGCAACACATTTCTTCTTCTTCTAGATTATTGGTATTTCAACGGAAAAGAATCCAAAATCATTGCAAGCAAGCTTTTGTTTATTGAAAACCACCATTGCCCTGACTGTTGTGTAACCAATGGCTTTAAATAAGAAATTATTAAGACCTTAGCTATACTGTGTTCAGAACCTCCAACGAATCCAGCAGATTTATCCTCAATTCACTGACCAAAAATCGAGTTTTAACCACATTGTGAGGTGAAGAACAAGAATTTGGGCAAAATTCATAGAATAAATACAGTTAAGTGTTCCAGAGGGAAGCATACTCTTTGGAGATAAGATTAAAATAATTATGTACACAATTTGGCAAAGTAAGGACTCGGGAGCTCTTAGTAAATACCAGAATGTAAAAGGTCTAAAAGCTTGAGCCAATTCCTGTTGGATTCAGTTAGGAGAAAAACAAATCCTATTTACTTCTTCAAAATGGATGCAAAAAATTGAAATTAGAAAAAGAAAATATTAGGCCAAATGTCACTAAAATCCTGTAACTTGCAGAATCATCAGTAGTGTCAGTTGGAGATACTTCATCAAGTTGTCTAGATGGACAAAGAAATTGAAACATCACTTTCTTGTCAGAAAATTCAAGTTTGGGACACCTCTGGCACTTAAGACATGGAACTGGCTCCCAAAGAAAGTGACAGAAACATCATGGCATAAATGCAGCAAAACATAATTGGTCATAGACCTGTGCAGCAGCAGAAATGAAACACAAACTTACATGGAAGAGGTTACTCTCTGCAGAGTAATTTGTCAAACTGTTTTCTCATGTGGGCCCTCCCTTAGCACACAGCAGCAGACACATCAGCCCCAGAGCTCACTTCCATGCACAGCAATCAGCCACAGACACCCCAACATCATTTCTGTTACTTCAGCAAAGAGAATGGCAGTGAGGGACATCTCACAATTTGCTTCATAAAAATAGACCCTGATGGAATAAAGTCATGTTTGCAGACTTTAAATAGATTTCATAGCACCAAGCATATTCATTTTTATCACATCAGATAGCTCTCCATTTCTAAAGAGAGCTCTGAGGAAAGATAACTAAAGGTTGTTAAGACTTGCTGCAGCACTGGATTTACGATGGCAAAACTTTTTTTTCCCTCAACTACTTGCAACAAATGTTGCTAGGCAGAAAAAGCCAATAGAAACACTTATAAATGCTCTATTGAGAGGCAGAAAGCTAGAAGGAGACAAGTGCTGAAATGACCAGATGAGGTTTTAAGTTTAAAATCCTATAAATAACATAACAAGTATTTAATGGCAGGGAATCAAGGACAGCTTTTTCTCCTTACTGTATGGGGATCTGCAATCCAATACAAAGTGTACCTTATTTTGTGCAGTGTGCATCTTACAATTGCACCTGAAAATACATGAGAGAAGTAAATGAAACAGTTGCAAAACTAAAATGAAAAAAAAAAGTTCTAGACCAGGAAGAGAAATTAAAACACATGTACAAAGGACAGAGCTATTTTCAGGTAACTAATAACACGAGGAAGAACAAGCTCTGTTGTTCCAAATTGCAGAGCCATTTTTTTTGGTGCTAGAATGGTCAGACTAGCCAAGACCATGACTTTACAAAATAGTATTTCAGTTTCTGCAGTAAAAAAAGCTGCATGCTTTATCTGTACCCTCCTGATCCTATACTCAGAGAAAATAAAATGCTCCAACATGAATCTACTGTTCACCACCTATTTCAGAAGCAAAAAAGACACAGAACTTGCACATTATGATTTTGCTTGAGCCAAAAGGACTTTTTGCAGAGAAAAAAAAAAAATCAAGAAGGAGCTAGGCAGCCTACCCAATTTTCCTGAGAGTACAGTGCCTTTAACCTTACAGCGGCCTTTATCCCAGCCAAGGCACACAGGATTTCATCTGCAGGTGTCTTCTTATTGCAATGCTGATGCAGTGCCCTGAGCACCTGCCATTCAATGTACTAAGCATCTTCATTCCTAGCTGGTGATGAGGAGTTGGGGCCACTCAGCACTATTTGCTGTTTGATAACAGCTCCCAGGCAATGAGAAGCTCGATGCACCCAGTTTGCAGATGGACTCACACAGTACAGAGGCAAGCAGACACCACAGGAGTAATGGATTCAGCAATGCATACATACTGATGGGTGCAGGTGAACCTTGACTCCTCTGTTCACCCATGAGGCTGGCTACATCTAAGGTGCCTGCAAGATGGAATCTTAATAATCTATTTGACAGCAGCACTGAGCTCAAGTAAAGGTTCTACTTTCCCTCAGGCATCAGCCAGAGCCAAGATCCACAGAGAACTCGAGTCTCTCTCTGCACCCCTCCAGGGATACACTCATCAGCCATGGAGCCTTTGGCAGAGTTGAAAAGGAAGCAAAACCTTCTCAATCCTCAGTCTCGAGAAGAAAAATTCCCTGCTTTCAAGGGTCTTTTAGAGATCAAAAAAAGCAGCTCAGGAGAAAAAAAGAGATCCACATGAATGAGCCAGTGCTTTATTTCATCCCTCTGAATCTTATGCCCTCAGCTCTTTTTGCAAATAATTATAATGCCATGAAAGGGAAAGTGAGGAACAAAAGAGCTCCAAGGCTTGGTTTTCATCATCAAGGAATCATGGCTGCAATTTGAAATTTCACAGGTACTGAGGCTCTCAGATATATAGCAAACCAGCCTCTCTTTCAGCATCACTGAATTTGGCCAACTCAGCCCAGAGTCCATTTGCTGCTGCATCAAAAATGAAATGCAGTTCTAGCAGCAATGCAAATCAGATCACATAATTGAAAGACTATAAGTATTAGTAAAGACTGAATATGTTTCCAGCCAAGAAGCAATACTTCAAACTACACCACAGACTCAATGTAGAAATTATTGAGTAAGATACACTGGACTGCACTATACGATTACATTATTATCATTACTGCTCTGCACTTTAAATCTATGAATCTGAGGATGTGCAGAGCTGCACATCTATGAAGAGCACCCTCCTGAGACATCCCTTCCTACATTATAAACAGAAACATGAGAAATTTGGGGACATTGGATATGTTGCCATGTGTGAAGAGAAGCATCACCCACATGAGAATCATTAGAGTTGAAAAACCTGCTGCATTATGAAAAACTCCTGGTGTTTAATCAGGATGTGAGTATGTGCTTGGGGAAGTAGAAGCCCTTTCCATTCCTTCCACAAAAACATGAATAGCCAAAAACTGATAAACTAAGGTTAGAAACATATGGGAAAGAGGGTATTATTTTCTATTTTGTTCTTTCAGTTTAAAAAAAGAAAGAAAGAAAAAAACAGGAATGGCAGTTGTTTCAGTACACTGTACTAGTGAATGATGTAAATTCTTCACTACTGCTAATTTGACCAACTATATGGGATGTTTTCCCAAGAGTTTTGCTCTTGATGTTAGTCTGAGGAATTAATGTCTGCTTGGTGTCTGTGACAAACGGTTTTCTTCTTTGTGGTCTTGCACAGTGTCTGAGCACAATGCTCCTTCTGCCTTTGAAACCTAGGAATTGTTTTAATAGTTACACATCAATGAGTCATCAGTGACAGTTATTACTTCAGTTTATCCACATAGTTGCTTCTAGACAAACTCTTTTTTTTATTTAAGATTATACCAAGAGTGTAACCCAGTATTTTCAGAAGGTATCTGTTCCAAGGAAGACTCTAATGTCAAAAGACTCCCACTCTGCATACAAGTAACTAATCACTTGATAATTTTACTCCATGAAGCATGGTGACTATTTGAAAGTAAAGGAACAGACAGTTCCAGTGAACTAGGTCATAAGACTCTCTTTATAGTATGATCTCTCCTACCCTAGCACCATGAGCTAAAGAAATCACTCAAGGTTTCCTTGTCTGCATTCACCACTTTCCCTAGTATTGTATCTAAAAATCATCCATTGCCTAGCTTTACACAACAGCATTTTGCCATGGCTTCATGTCTATTTAAGAAATAGAAGCTAGATTCTGAGCTGTTCAAGATCCTTCACATTTCAAACACATCTTTTTCCTCTTCCACCAGCCATTCAGCCAGCACACCGTTGGCTTGAACATGGTTGCTTTGATAGGACTCCAATATCAGACAGCTGATTTTTGCCCTCTATGGTCTCCATTGTGTAATCAGTTGGAGAGGACATCAAAGAAGTGAGATCACAATTTTTCATGCTCTCGAGCCATCAGACCCATGCATCCTGACAAACTGCACATCTGCAGTACAGTATTTTGCTAGTTAATGGGATCTAAATTGGAACTAATGCACTAATATTCTAATGGAGACATTTCAGGACAAGGTAGGATCAAGGACAAGATGTAAAAGTGTGCTGAAGACACTCATGGAAACATTATTCAACCTCTCAGCTTGTTTCATAGTGAGCTTCTAATATGAAGCCTGTTGTGCTCCTCTTCCCAAGAGATATGGGTGGGAGGTTCTCCTATCACTGGACTACAGAGACAGGGTTAAGAAAAAGCCATCAATATTCTTCCTCCCTCCCAAAGGCACGACTAACCAGAACAAGACATCTCCCTTAGAAGGCTGTCTAGCCTGTACCTAAAGTCTTTTAAAATGGACACTTCCAACCTTCCCAAACAATCCATACTCAGCTTTAAGGATACCTTTCATAAAACCTGCCTCTGAGCTGCTGCAAATTTCTCAGTAACTGGAGAACAGATACTGGGGAGCTGGGGACAGGGGGGATGATTATGCTGTTCATATTTGCATACTTACAGGACTCTTGCAAGAACAAAGTGTCCAACTGTTTTTCCTTAACTGAGCTACTGTAGCCTGGCACCTCTTTACTAAAATTAGCTCCACTTACAGATGTTACCATAGTATTTGTTGCCATACCAAGGCACACTTCCTAGGTGATGTCATTTGTCATACAGCAGAACAGCAGAGCTGTTTACCAGTTCTGAGTTCTGAGCCTTACATGTTTTTTAAAGAACATCGGTCACCTCCAGAAGTACCCACACAGGCTATGCATTGTTGGAGGCTTTGAGAGGAAATCCTTGCCTGATCTCTGCAGCACAGCATCTGCACCCAGGAACCAAAGCTTTGCCTTGACAACCAACCCAGGCATCAGCTCTTGCCACCTTCTCCTGAATCACAGATTTCCACAGGGCTGCCCCAGGGTTTGCTCAGGAGAGTTTCTCAGGTTAAGTACCTGATATATGAAGACATGTTTCCCTTCATTACTTTTACAAGACCTGACCCAAAGTCTGGAAAAGTGCCTGAAAATACTCTGACTTCCTTAGAATCATAGAACAGTTTGGGTTGGAAGGGAACTTTAAAAGTCATCTAGTCAAACCCACACTGAATTTGGATCCTACATTAACCTAGGTCTAAAATATATTTCCATATTCAGATACATATTGCCTCTCCCAGAATAAATAATCATTGTATGACCAGTAGCTATGTTCAGATTTTTCACATTTTTTTCTACCAAGCTTCCTTGACACTTCTGAGAAGCATTTGCAGCTCAGATGAATTTAATAGCAGGAAAGGAAATTTTAGGGGTCTGCATTGTTTGTACTCACTTTTGACTACTTCTGGAATGAGATGTATGATCAAGTAGCTTTTAAACAAACCCTTTTGCATCAGGCTAACTTTTTGCAAAAGCTGGAACCAGAGTTGACCTCCTGACATGTTTTCTTCTTGTCCCTACCTCCAAGACCCTTCGCAGATTTTTGCCACGAGCAAAGGCCAAAGTTCAGACATACAGAAAGAAATCAATGCTGTTCTGACTTTGCTCAGCTTTGAAGTGTATTCTCAGATTTCTGTTGCACCGAAAGAAAATGGTTTTGAGGAAACATCCAGTCAGTAAGACTCTAACCAGATTTTTTTCTAGATAATTTGCCCACAATGAAAAGTTTCTAAGAATAAGCAGCAGGAAAAAGGTCAAAAAACACATTCCAAAATAATCACAACAATGTGTTCTCCCTTATCCTAAACAGTCAGAGGCCCTGGGCCAAACACCAAAGGAGAATCAAGTACAATTCCGTTTTTTTCTGGCCCTTTCACCTACACAAGTTTCTTTACTCTCACTGTATCCTGAACTAGCCTTACATTCCAACGTGCTGTTGACAACTTTCCCATTCTATCCAGGTGTATGCAATTCCTTGTGAATTTGCACGCATTGTAGACCATATCTTAAGCAGTCAAACCACAGAATTATAGAAGAGAAGCAACAAAGAGCACAGACCAGAACGTCAGCCCTCATCATCTCCACTCCACACATTCATTTTCCATACAGAACTCTGGAAAATCTCCTTCACACACTGTACTGTAGCCACCATTCTTGCTTGCATGGGCCACGCATCGCTGCATACCTTCCTAACCAGACACAAACAGTTCTATAAGAAATGCATGTGCTGCACACACTCAAGTTGGGAAGTGTCAAACACTGGTTAGAAAACCATGGCCATTCTGTGCAGCACTAGGCCTGCTCCCTCTGCACTCTGAGCCAGCATGAACAGCAAATGCTCTGAACCTCTGAGACAGCACAAAGCAATTGTAATATTTAGATTCATGAGACTGAGGTCACTCTATGCAATGCTTCTTAAGGGAAATCCTTTAGAATTTAGAATCTTTTGGTGCCTCTCCATCTTGTTTACAACTTTCTCACCTTAAGAGCTATTAATCACATGAAGAAATGTAAACCCAAGGAAAATAACACCTTACTCTCCAGTTGTTTGTTGGAAAGTTTAAGTCATTACGTTAACTGAAATTCATCAAAGCCATTAAACCCATTTTTCCCCAAAGCCTGCTCTCTCTCTAAACACCCCAACTGTTTGAAATGGCAAAGACAGACAGTAGTAGGACCTATTTACCCCTGTTTGAAAGTGATTCTCCACTATCTGATTTTTAATTCCAATCCATCCACCACAATCAAGTACACAACACTAGTCCCCCAAACCACATGTTCCCAGCAGCCTAACCACTGTGGTAGTGTCAAATTCCCTCTCTCCACTCACAAAGGCACCTTATGCTAACTTTAGAGCACCACTTTCCAAGATCAATGATAATTGACTGATTAAGTATGCCTAATGCTGCCAGAATGTGAGCTGATTGTGTAATGGTGCTAATTAGCAACTGCCAGAGCTCATTCCAATTATTAACCTTTATGAATGTCATTTTTGAAGATAAGAGTTTGCAACACTGCCTACTGCAGCATTTTTAATGGTTTTTGTCATACAGGATGAGAGGGAACACAGTGACCAATGAAGCTGAGATAAAGGTAGCACAAGAAAGAAGACCTAGGACCAAAAGATTCTACCTTTGCTTTCTGCACGTGATACAGAGACTTTAACAACAGAAAGGTGGAACATCTGTGCTAAAGAATTCAAGAACACACTTTTCCACAGCATCTGAGCTTCTCAGCAATGCCACTGCCAACTATGCCTCAAAAGCTTCCTAGCAGTGCAAGTACCAAACCAATTGCCTGACTTGCCAGAAGGACATGGCACTTTGCCATGCCCTGTGTCACTCTGGAACCAGACAGACATGAGAAGAGCAAGTTTGCTGTTGCCTACCAAGGAAAAGCACAATTCCCATGTCTGCACAGTCACTGCTCTGATTCTTCTGATATGTTATGTAACAGAGGATGTTTTGTGACGAACCACAGTCACCAGAGTGCATCCACCCTGACTGGATCAGATATACCTGAAGAACTGAGTTAGACCACAGCCTACTTAACTTCACCCTCGCCTGCCCCTGAAACAAACTACAGGCACTGTCACTATTCAAAAAGTGTATTTCCAAAGAGGAAATATGGGCTTCTTATAAATCTCCCACCACTGTAACAGGGCCACTTCTGTTACATAGCCAGACTTGTGCTCATCACTGCTAAAATGCCACAGGGCAACAAATTTATATTAACTCTTCAGGTGGTGTGACTAACACTCCTCAGTCCCTATGCTTAGGTAGCATTGGTGCAGACCACTATCAAAGTCCTCAGACAGAGAAATGCTCCACCACAGTCTCCCCTGCCATATATTCTTCCAGAAGAAAATAGGCAAAGCTCTTCTTGCTTTGTTTCCCATGCTTTGTACAAAACAGAAAACACACACTTGTGGGTACAAAGCTAAATGTGATGTGCTAGCTCTGTATTTCTCATAGACATCCCCTTTACCTTTATTGGTTACAGATAATAGAACCAATGTGATTTTAATCTTCCATGGGACATTTACTCTTACTCTGCTAGAGGCACACTGAATGATGTACCATGGTCCGCTGCTTACTCTGTAGCCTAACTACTCCATGGCAATATACCATTGTATCTGAAACCTTACATTTTAACAGATCATCTTACTGCCTTGTTTTTTCTCAGTGACACAGCTGCAAGTAACCCAAAGAAAGGACAAGGCCTCCCACATTACAAAGACCTGTGTCTGGGGCACCTCAAGGTCAACAAGTTTTCTGTGATTCCCAAAGTAATTACATGGGACCCACAGACAGATCATACTCTACTGAAGTCCTCAAGGGAGCTCATACATCCCTTGGTGCTGATGGACATTGTATGATCATCCTGTTTCCACGCCATGACCTAGGACCTATTCCCAGTGTGTGGAATACTATTCCTCAAGATGTTTCTGGTTTCTGTTCTGAACCTGCTCCTTGCTCTTCCCCCTCCAGGACCAATAATCAACAACCAGGCATCCTTCTTAAAGCAAATCACTTCCATGATTTCTAATATTTCAGCTGCTAGATTCAGGCTTCTGGACAGCAAGCTGCAGGGATAACTGGATATAAGTGGCTACGAACATTTATGGAGTCATTTTCTAAACTAACTGGCCTCCAAAGACCCAGAAACAAGCCCTAATAATCTGGTTACAGAAAGGCCTCATAACCTTTTTACAGTTTTTATTCAGAGGCACAAATCCTACATGTAAAAACGCACTGGCTTCTCATGATCTAGAAGTTTACAGGCACTTTCATTTTCACTTGGTCAGGCATAAACTGTAGCAGAACTGACTGACAGATTTTGCAGATGAAGCACATGTGGTAAGTCAATAAATCAAAGGCTGCCATTCAGGCTGGAGGAATGTAGCCCTTTGTAAATATTATTTGGAGAAGTGACCGCTCGATATGGGTGCTTAT
Source organism: Acanthisitta chloris (assembly GCF_000695815.1). Lineage (NCBI taxonomy): Eukaryota > Metazoa > Chordata > Aves > Passeriformes > Acanthisittidae > Acanthisitta > Acanthisitta chloris. Next base: position 87,599 of record NW_008662420.1, read on the forward strand.
TAACTCCATTAGAAGCCTAATGAATGCACCACAGAGATAGTAAGACACAGACCAGACTAAAAGAAATACAGAAGGATTTCTTGCACATTTTTTAACAGCATTTCTCCATCCTTCAGATTATTTATAGCCATTATAAAATGGCAATGCATTTGGGAAAAAAAACCCGAACAAACCACCACAACATAATAAAACACCAATATAAACAGACACAACCCATGTTAAAGTACTAAATTCTACAAGACACTGTACAAAGCATCAAAGATTTATGACTTGGTCTGAAGCCTAATTGGAAAGAACAGAAAAGTCGAAGGACAAGGGAGGGGAAGAGAAAGGAAAAGCAGCTCGCTCAAAGAGAAACAAATCATGTAAGCTGATGCAAAGCCTAGTTTGAGTGCAGATAGGGGCATTGCATCCTGCAGCAAACATGAGGTGGCACCAACACAGAAACTGTCCAGTGCAAGAACCTGGTGGCACCTGATTCAGCCCTGACTGCCTGGAGAGTATGTGGCAGTATCTGTCTGTCTAACTGATGAGAGGCCAGAGAACTTTCTGAGCCACAGATTAAGTTTTTACAAGTAATGTAATTCTTGACAGATTTTTGCTTTGATTTTAGGAACTCTTCTAAACTCCACATGAACCCCTCTGAACTTCACCTACCAAAACATGCACCAGCAAGGAGATCCACAATTAAACTACATGTTGTCCTAAGAACAAAATTCTTCTACTTGCTCTGAACCTTTGTCCAATTCTTCTTTACTTTTCACAGACTCACAGAACTGTTGAGGTTGGAACAAACCTCTGGAGCTCATCTGGCCCAAACCCCTGCTCAAGCAGAGCCACCTAGAGACCGTTGCCCAGGATCAGTCCAGATGGCTTTTTGAATGTGCCCAAGGGTGGAGGCTTCACAACCTCCTTGGGCAACCTGTGCCAGTGCTCAATCACCTACACAATAAAAAAGATTTTCCATTATATTCAGGTGGAACATCCTCAATTTCAGTTTGGTCCCATGCATTGTCTATTGTTCTGTCACTGAGCAGACACTGAAAAATGACTGGTTCCACCTTCCTAGCCCCCTCTTTTCAGGTATTTGCACACATTGATGAGACCCACCACTCCCACTCAAGTCTCAGCTTTTCCTCATATGAGAGATGCTCCATCCACTTGCTTTAGCAAACACCCTATCCATACCACATAATTTTGCAAGACTTTTGGCATACTCTTTTCTGGTCATCTCTTTTTAGGTTTTCCCACTCCTACTAGATTGGATCTAGCATGGAAGTTCTTATGTAATTTATTAAGCAAGTTTGATTTTGCAATTATCTATTTGCATATTTATAAGCAAATTTAATATGTGGTTTTCATTAATATTGGCACACATCCCACATTGAATGCATCCGCTACTAATCTGTGCCAACAAATCTCCTCTGCACAGTAAAGAGTGATCAGAAAAAGACATTAGTAAGGCCAAATCAAATTCATCTTTAAGTGTGGCTTCCTGCAAAAAGTTTTGCAGTTGGCATCCAAATCTAATTAGAATGTAAGATGAGGTAACTCAACAAAAGGAGCAGCTCTCTAATGAGAGCAATGGAATTGCTGCTCCAAATGATAAAGAAGAGATGGAATAGCCAATTCCTGGTAACAGGTGCAGCACTGCTGATGCAGCAACAGTCACAACACCCACAGGATCTGCAACAGCAGGTTCTTGGCTACAAATTCCCTCCTGAACACTACCTTGCTACTTTCTAAACAAGTAGGCAAAGCATTACAAACACACTTTACCTGACAACCCTGACAAAATGATTTCATAGGGACAGTGAGGCTTCAAAAACACCTTTACTTTTGGCAAAGCTTCCTCTGAACTTCTTCACCAAAGCCCCAGGACTAAATGCCTGGGAACATGATCAGAGCTCAAAATTCATTTCTGATGAGATAGGATGTCTCTCTTCTTGAGGCGCTTGTAATCAAAGAAATTCACCAACATGGACAGAAAAACTATATTAAATATAGCATTGGTAAGCTGAGAAAACAGGGAGCAGCTCCCTAGAAGATTTTATATTTTTCCACAACAAACTTCATTAATTCACATTGTGATCCTCATGATTCTATCAACACCAGAAATATATTTTGGCATTAAATTCCCTAGATTTCCCTTTTCATCATCAAGTTTTCTGGAATTAAAAGGCTAGTGACCTGAGCACTTTTAAGTATCCATTGATCCAGCTGAGTGCCTGAAAGGACTGTCTGGAAAATTAAATTATGTCAAAGATATTTTTTGTTGGTTTGTTTTGTGAGGAGTTTTCTTTAAGTTACAGTTTCAAAGAATACTTTTAGTCCAATAAATTAACTTTGCTAAAAAAATGTGATAGCACCCAGCTGAGTAACCAATGGAGGACCCATCTGTGATGTAGAAGGGTCAAACGCCTTGGTTGAATAAAATGGCCACAGTAGGACACATCAAAAATGTGTATTACTTGCTAATCTGCCACAGAATGTTCTGGGAAAAGTATATGGAAGTGAAAAAAGACAGCATGATTTCTTCCTGTGATCTCTCACAGAATTCTCTTGACTTAAAGATCTCCAAAACCCAAACCCACTAAAATACTGTGGCATATCATGTCTCCAGCACATCCCAGCTATTCCTTAGAATAACTAAAGCATGAATAGCTCATTTCTGATAAACAGTTAACGAAAAGTAGAAGACATTTCTGCAACTCTGATCCAAAAGCTGTAGACTTGTCTGTTCCTTCAGTGTTATATCATAAAATAATTAATGTAAGCCATAGGCTGCTGCCACACTATCACATTTTACAGCCACCGGCAGAAATATCCTCCATTAATTCCCTGAATCCCCTTTTGAAATCCATTTACACTTTTATTATTTCTGCCTCACAACATCCTGTAGCAATGAGTTACACAATTTAATTACTTGAGGAATAAAAAAGCACTTCCCTTTATACTTATTCAGAGCAAGGTCTTGAACTTGGATCTTCCACACATAAGATTAGAATCAGTCTCTCCCTGGAGAGATTCTCAGTCTCTCCTCTTGGAGCTCTTTTGCAGTGTATAAATAATTCAAGAGTTGTGAGGGAGAGCGGAAAAGAGGGATGACTGGGGCTCTTACCTGACTCATGGAAAATTAAAACAAAATACAGCATGATTTTTCTCTCTCTACATTTTGTCTGGAATTCCACCTTTGTATCAAGAACATGACCTCAAAAATTCAGGGATTTGCTAAATTGCCTTTTCTTCTTGCTTCCCTGTCTCCTGCCAGAAGACAAAACGTAGCCAAAAAGTCCCAGGCCTACTGGTTAGGAAGAGCATCCCAATAACTCAGTTATCTATGAGATCAAAACAAATGTACAATCACATAACCTTTCTAGACTATTCAACAAGAACATTCCTCACACAAACATATCTGCAGCATCCACCCTCAGTGACCAGTCCAGTCCTCTTACAAACACAAGTTTGAAGGTCAACAACTTCAGCAAAGCAGCCTCACTTCAAGCTGCAAAAGATGTGTGAATGGAGCACAGAGTGGGGATGTGCAGTGCATGTTGAACAACAAATTACATGCACATGTAAATGTGAACTGTGCTGCCACCATGCAACACCCTCATCAAAGGGAGATTCTGGGGCAGAACACAGCCAAAGCCAAGATTTACTTCTGTCTTCAGAGATCCACAGATATGAATAAAGCATTCTGAATATGGGTATATTTTTCGAATTACCAGACTAGCTAAAACACCATTACTATCTGCAGATCTGTTTTTATTCATTCTCTCCAATTCAGCATGAATTCCACCAAGGAATAGGGATGAGCAGATGCAGGGGGAAGCACATTAATAAATCATAAGTGTCATTAAAATTTGTAAACTAGTATCTTCTGGGAAGTCTTGGCAATTAGTCTCAGAGCTTTCTTGGCAAACAAAAAATTAACAAATCCAAACGGCCCCGTTTGATGACATCCCCACCCTCTCAGAAAGGTCATTGATGGAGTAATTAAGAGACACAACAAATGGACCAGCCAGAAGGCTGGTCTACAAAAGACAAATGTGCTCCATGAAACAAGATGACTAAGACATCTTAATAAGCAAAGCTGGGACTTCGATCTGCAGACCAACCCAGGACATGTACAAAGGCTTCTAGACTGTCATTTGCTGGGCTACTACTTTTCACATGATTTTGTACTGTTCCCCTTGGTCTCCACCATCTCTGAGGCAACATTAATGTTTGTTAAAGCAATGAACCATCAAAGGTGTGAACCTTACTATTCCCTTGGAGGAAAATCCTGCGCGATATAACAGGAGTATGGAAGCAACAGGATGGAGACAAATGAAACTTCTGTCCAGAAGTTAGTCTGATACTTAAAGAATGAAATAAGATTTAAAGATGAAGTCTTACTTTTATTACCATTACTGAGCTTACCTAACACTAAAACACATCCCTGAATTTAAGATAAGCCTATTAATTTTCATTATTGGTTCCAAAACCAAACTTTTCAAACAGCTTTAACTCACATTATCCCTTTGTTGCAATGACAACATCTGCTTCTAGTTTGAACTGCAAAGAATGTGTGCTCTGGACACCACCTGAGACTCTCTGGGACATTTGAGGAGGGTTAAACCTATGGATCATTCTGTTCAACTCCTTGAATATATTTTATTATTTTTTATTTTTTAAATTACCATGGATCTTCACATTCAGCCACACACAACCAAAACAAATCCAAACAATCCCTTATGCACATTTCCTGAAGTCCCCAAGGAAAGAATTGGTTAGATCTTTGAAAAGCCACAACTGGAAGTATAATGAATCACCTTAAATCAGAAAAGTATTTTGAATCAAGTCATAATTAGTTACTTCAAATTCTTTTACCTATACAGTGGGTTAAGGTGGTCAATGGTTAACACTATCTGACAACCTGCAACTTCTAACATTCTTGTCACAAGATATCCCCCTAAGCCAGCAAACATGAGGAACCTAAGCCACCTCCTCAGTGCTCTCAATAGTCATGAAAAGAGCACAGAAAAGCCATTATATGTATAGTCCTCTATGAACATTTAGCACCCCTAGAGTGTAACTTAATGCATTCCCTTCTACCCATTAATTTCTCTCCTTGCTGATACTCAGCAATTATTTTCACCTGTAAAGCTTTCTCTCTTGCTTCTGTTTATGAACTAGGGCCCACCTTCTGATGCCTGCTGTAACACATGCACAGCTGGACAAATACAGATGTTGGCAGCCTCAGCCAAACTTGGTACATCAGCCTAAGCCAGAAAACAAGACCCGTTTCTCCAAAATAAACAGGAATTCAGACCTGAGAGCAAAGGATAATTTTTACTTGACTCAAGAATGCTGCTTTTTCTATTCTTTGCAGTTATTGATTATCTAGCTTTTTGGGCCAAGGGATTTCTCTACATTAAATGGCCATGATTGGCAGCAGCTAGCTCAGGAGTGGGCCAATATACAGCTGCTGTGCATCTCCAAAGAGTTCAAGTGTGGTTCCCATGCCAAGATGACATCTATGACATCTATGGCATCAGCCAGGCTGCACTGAGCCAGAGTAAACTGAATTCCACTGTGGGGAAAAGGCTAATCATCAAGAGCACTGGAGATTAAGTGCTACATTATTCTGGGATGTTGCTGAAGATGTACACTAATTGCAACTCAGGGTGCTGGGAGCCCTGAGGAACAACTCTCATCTCACACCACAGTCATCTGCTGCAGTTCACCATTCCCTTACTTCTTTGGCAAACATAGTCTGTACCTAACAGCTCTCAACCACAAAGATTTTCACAAGGGTTCCCATAGCCTGAAAAATTTAGCCATGATCAAGATAGGATATTTATACACTCTAACAAACAGCAACAGAGGAGGTGTCAAACTTTCAGGCACTCTGGTTTTCAAATCCAAGAGAGGTCAGGAATGTGCTTGTCCACACATCTGGCTCCTTCCCTCCATGCCCTGATGGCTGACTGCAGATACAAGAAACCTTTCTCCTCATCAGCACAGGATTTCTGCACTTTGCAGTATTGTTAAAAAGTGCCAAATAAGATGCAATAATGGAAAGCATCACAATTTTGAAAATCAGCTCCATTAATTTTATGCCTGAATACAGTCATCCAGAAAATAGCATGCATCTAAGATGCTTGTTGTCAGCATAAAAGTGGAAAATTATAAATATAATCCAATCTGACAACACTGCAGAGAGATGTCAGCTGGTTGTGGTGACTGTCTGGAGACTGAATTTCCGTACAGAGAACTCCAGAATAACTACAATGCCCAATTGCAAAATGTGTGGAGTCTGACTGGTGCTAAGAGGTTGTGACAAAAACTAGAAGTTGCCATTGCCAGCAACAGAGTCTAAATAATACATTGCCGCTGGGATAGAAACACTCTTAAGGAAGCTCTGGTTGTGCCATGACTTATTTCAGGTCTAGCTTGTTTCACAGAGGATGATATGGAAATTTGAGTCAGGCTTATTGAGTCTCCTGATCCCTGACTTCTTACCTATCCATCTTAGAGACTGTTACATTTGGAGCAAGAAGTCTAAGCCCCAGATCCCAAAGGGAAGACATGGCACTTCATACCACATTCACCTTGTCACACATACAGGGCAACCCTATCTGAAGCAGCTCCACACATCACATACAGAATTCAGTGTGAGCTGTGAAATTTTGCAAAGGCAGCAAATGCTAGAGGTACACTGAGACAGGCTGAGGGTCTCTGGAGACTGTAGGAGCTTAAGAGGCAACAGCATGGGAGGAAACAGCATAAAGCCCTTTGGTAATTCAAACAGAACTGAATGAAAGAGCAATGCACAACATAAGGCAGTTTGCAAACACTCTGAGGGATTTTACTCCTCTCAGCTCCAAGCTAGGGTTGCAGTTGCTTCATTTCGCAACTGTCTCTATGAAAAAGCTGAAAGGTTGGGGGATTTTATGTAACTCAACAAAGAGACTAAGACAACAGACCAGCTTTCTCGGGCACAGCAGCCACAAATGCTGGGGGATTTTTGACTGCTGCCACGGAAACATAATTTCTCAGTTAATAAACAACAAAACGAGAAGGAAAATACGCAAAAATTCCTTCATCAGCATTTTAGCCTCTTAAGCAGAAAGAGTCAGCCATGGTTTTAAGTACAGGTTAATGCATGGGCCAACATTATGTACCATCAGGTAATTTAGCAGAGACCACAGCCAGAAGAGGAGAACTCTGGGGGACTCACTGGAGGTGGGTAAAATGGTAGCAGAGACTCAGAGCTGACACATGCAAGTGGAAGAAAATCTGAACTGCTCCCCACTGCCCAATTAGCTGATGTGTTGCACTCATGGCTATCACACTGATCATAAATACTACCCTGCCAACTTGTGCTTCTCCTGTCTGCTGGATTGCCTGTTTTGTCTCTGTCTTCATCTGAAACTGAATGCTCCCTTGAGTTGAAGGCTATCTTTTTAGATACTGCAATCCAAATAAATAAAATAAAATATTCCTGGATACTAAAAAAAAGGCAACAGTGGAAAAACTTTTATTCCAGTCATCTTTGCAGAAACAAACTGCTCAACCCACACTGGCAGAAACAGTTGAAAATATTTTAAATATTACAATAGCAACTTTCAATACTTATCCAGAATGCCACGTTCACACAACCCTATCTCAATACTGTACAGCTTAAACAGAAGACAGGATGAGAAGCATGGAGGAAACATCTTTCCTTTGATTGTAAAATCTACGAAATTCAAAAGGCCTAGAGAATACGAAAAGAAGCTTGATAAATTCCTCCTGTTTATTCACAATCACAACACAAGAAGTAAACAACTAGACAGCACGAAGATTAACTAATGAAAAGATTTGCTACCTATCATAAAACTTACAGAACTCTCCACATAACATATCCCAACACAACATACACCTGAAACTAAAACTCATTAACACAATCACAATTTCTATGGTCAGATTTGGAAGTGTTATGAACACACACATTTGAAGAAATAAGCCACTGAATACATGTTCCATTCTCTCTTCTTCCTAATAAAATTTGCCTAAGATTTTCAACAAAAAAAACCCAAAAATACAGACAAACATTAATAAAAACCCAAATAAACACCACCAGCCCCAAAAAAACACAAACAACCCAATCTTTCAACTCTTGGTTGTGAATGGTACCTTATAGATGCATCTCTAACCTTCTCTTCCTTCACTAAACAGATGCCTTCTTAGACTACAATTCCTGTGTAGCATCCTGCCCCTTACTCTTTACAGTGAGTTCATATTTCATGACAGATCACTCCTGTGTGCTTACAGTTCATCATGGACAGTGAAGTTTGATGCAAGGGCCTGGCCTACAGAGGGTTTGAGAATTAGAGGTGCTCCAACAGCGCAAATCAAAACCATGTAAGTTTACAGATTTAGAGGTAGAGGTGTTTTCCTTTCATTGATGGAGAAGAACTGTTAGTGGGGTGAAAAAAATTTCTACAGAATGCACATGTCCATCCCTTAATCCAATTTTATTTAAAGCAGGCAGGACACACCTGGATTCTCAGCTACACAGATATTTTGCTAGTCAGTGCGAACTGATGAAGAGTTTGCATGTCTAAAAGCTTAAATAATTTTTACAATTATATTTGCTGACCTATGAAAAGACCTCTCTCTACAAATTCACAAATGTCTCATACCATCACAAGTATAACAAAGCAGCAATAAAGCAGCTTCCTTACATAGGAGGAAAACAATTATCACCACTCAACTCAGTGGGAAAAACAAAAGTCCAAACCACAACTGACAGGTATCTCCTGTGACAAAGAAGAGATGTGACATTCACAAAGAGGAGGGTGTGTGTAGGTGTGTATCTTTTCCTTGAAGCCAGCTGCTTCAAGGCTGGCTGCTTCATTAGCAATAGAGTCTTTTTCTAAGATTGTTTGAGCCCCAGAAGCATGGATTTGGATATTAAAGCAATGCCTGTGTTCCTGCATTCAAATGCTAACTAGCTTTTCCTCCACCTAAACTCATATGAGATTGATACAGGAGCAGTTTCCAATACAACTTCTAATTCTCCTCTCTCCCTCACTTGCTCTCATTCCCCTTTTTAATTACATTCAGGATGTTTTCTTATTGATTTACTTGTCTTTGTATTTAGATGCAGGGATTAGAAATTTCTCTTATACAGCAATTCAGTTTTCCATCAAAAGAACCCTCTCATGCTATAACCCAGGGGGAAGTGAGAAGGAGCTTTTGATGCATGAAGCAGGTGGAGGCAAGATGGTATTTGGAGATTGCATTGCTCTGTCTTAGCATCCCCTGAAGCACTGCCGTGTGATTCATTGCTCACTGCCACAAAAGCCACTCCTCTCTTGTGGAAGCAACTGTATTCACCAAGTGTTCAGCATAGATATCATACAGCACCACTGCTCAGATGGGTAGGACTCCTGGACAGCAGAAAGGGTGTCATATTTCCAGAAAACAGGAAGGGAAAAAATAACCCCACCAACAAACCACACCCTGGAAATGTCCAGATCTCCTGATAATTCCTTGAAGTTGCATTCAGTTTGTGACTTATCAGTCCCGGGGACTCAAAGTCAGCTTGGAAGGAGTCTACAAAAAGCAACTAAGGAAAGCAAACCTATTGCCAGGAAGCTTACATTCACTCTGCAAAGACAAACTCTCCTTTTGAAATTTTCAGGGTCTGAAAAATTAAAAGAAAATATTTAAAAGTACCAATTTAAATAATGCAAAGTTTCAGGGGCCTCAATGTGCAAATAGAACAGAAAATCCTGAGAAAAGGAGTATTTCTCTGGCTTATTTCTTGCACTTAGTATCTATTTACATTTCTACAATGTCCTTTCCAAAGAGAGTCTCTAAGACTCCACACTCCCCTGTGAAGTACAGCATGGATTAATCCTGAATTGTCCAAGTGGAAAACTAAGGTTCAGAGTCCAAGAGCTCTACCTACTAGGTCTACCTTTACTAGGTCTGAGGTTTCCTCCCAGACCCTGAGAAAGATTCTGGGAGGTTCTGACTTCTCAACACCTCTGAGTCTCCAAGCCCCACAATAACTCCTATTTCACTGCAGAAAAGATGCAGAAGTGCCCCAAAACACACTGAAACGCTCCCACAAATTAGTGTATTTCCCCAGCTGACCAAATGCTGGATGCCTTCAGTTGTACTGATAATGAATTACATTTCCATCACTCTGGGAAAACTCCGAGAGCAATCCTGCTATTGCCTTTCTGCAGAGCTCAGGTGATGCTGCAAATTCAGTATTAGGACAGGATTTGCCTGTTTGTTACACTATTCAGAGCAGATTGGTTGGCAATTACGTTTAAAGTATAATCACAGTGCCATTTGTACTTGCTAGGTAAAGAGGTAAAAGTTTTTTAAGGCTTTAATATCTTGAAAAGTATCAGGGTAAGTGGAAATGACTGTGTTCTCTCTTATTAGCTGCATGGTTATTTATACTTTTGCAGATTACCATGGTACAGTGCAATTAGGCTTTCTAAGTACTGTTCAAATTGAGAAGTTTCAAGAGCTCTACTAAATAATTAACCCTTAAATACATTTGCAGGGATAAACCTGCAGCAAATGCCCAAAGTCTACTCCAAACTGAGGCTTTAAAATTAGCTGGGAAGAAAGCAGTACAAGAAACCATTTGCCCAGAAGCTGCTCACATTGTAGCAGTGGCTACAATGCATTGACAGCTCCACCAACTACCCTTTGAGCAGGTTTCACAATAGCTATAATACATTAGGAAAATCTGAAATAAGGCACTTAGTATCACTTCTCACCAGCCCCTTGCTGCCTTATTTGTTGTTGGTGGGGTTTTGTCCTTAGGGTAAAAAACACCTGACAGCAATTCTGTTAAAGGTATACCCTTTCCATACCACAGGCAGGATGAAACAATTTGGTGATTTCAAACATCAAAAACTGACCCATTCACAGGAGTGAGTTTGGGGGCTGAGGGGACTTTCAGTTATTTCTTTATCTTAAATACAGACACATACTGACAAACACGCACTGTCCAGCAGCATGCTCCCCCAGGCCAGGCCAGTCCATCCCCAACGCCAGTCTGGGAACATGGCAGGTACAAGACACCATTCAAGTAAATCCATAGTGAAGAAGACAACAGCACCTCACTGTGGTATCTCTAGTTCTTTAATAGTTAGTGTCCTTACAGCGCAAGGCAACACAGATTCACTGCCAAGATGACCATCTCAGCTCACAGGGCTGAGAAACATGGCTAAGATCAGCTAAGATTATATCATGCACTGTGTTGTATACCATCTCAGACACTGCTCTAGTAAATATGTACCATCTATAGACTGTTCTCATTGCCAGCCTCACAGTATAGACTGTGAGGAATGAGATTAGTCTAAGGACACTCAAAAGTGAGATGAAACCAAGCCCCTCTGTGTGCCAGGGAAGTGCCATTACATCATGAAATCCCCTTGTTTGCAGATCCCATTTCATTAAATGAATGTGTTCTAAATCATGTATTCCTTTTCCAAAGAGCAACTTCAGTTATCTCAGATTCACTCCCAACTCCTGCTCTGAAGAACTCAGACATGCCCCATCACCCCCCTGTCCCTGGCCAGCCCCCAGTTTTACAAGAGACACAGTGCAACCCCTCCATGCCAGTTGCTATGATTTCCACAATCCACGTACCTCCACAGTGAACTTTCCGTAACACTCCCCAAGTTGAAGTCGTAGAGCTTTGTCAGAATGAGAATCACCTAGGGAAGGGGAAGGGAGGGAGGGAGAGAAAGGGAAAAGAAAAGAAAAAAAAAGTTTTCCTTTAGATTTCGTAACAATACACAAGGCATCTGAAGACACCCAAAGGAGAGTTTAGCATTTATCCATTAAGTTGTGGTATTATAGGATAAAGTAAGTTTAAAAAATAAAAAGGAAAATCATTAGCTTAATGCACCATGTAACCACTAACACTTATTTTAATCTCAAAATGTTCTGCATTTGAAATAAAACATGCCAACAGGAATTAATTACTACAGTTGTTCAAGGTCAGGGATGGAATCAGATGTGCCCTTGTTAACTCAACAGCCCAATCCAAAATTACAGTCAGCTTGTTTTGTTTCTCAAAATGCTACCACTAATTAGTGAGTCTCCATGGAAAAAACTGACAAGTTTGTTAATGTAGATCCCCATTCAGCAAAACAGACCACTTTGCCCAGAATGAGCTCTGCTGTTCTCTATCTGCTGTCACTGACTCCAAGAGCATGGGAATTTCTACATGCTATCACTTTTCTGCAGTGGTAAAAATAGAGGGACACACAGCATGACATTCTGGTTAGAAATTGAGCAAGACAAAAATTCAGCTGTATCTTTAGTGCTCAAGGAGAGTCAGAGCCTCCAAGACCCACTGATTAACTTTATAGATGGAACAGTCCCTAGTCATGCCCCTCAAAAACTGAGGTCAGAGGAGAGGGGAGTTAAGCAGTCCATGGGGGACTATATAGGAATATAACTTCCCTCTGGTATCCCTGGTGCTCTGACCTCAGATTTCACAGGTAAATGTAATCATTCTAGTTAGAAGCTACATTGTCCGATACCTTCCCTCCTGGAAAGGCAGTTATGCACTCTGATAACTTAGGAGCCTCAGTGCAAGCTCACAGCCTCAGATGGGATGGGAACCTCTGCAGAAAGAATTGAGCTTTCTCAGTGGAAGTTCAGTGTTTGAGAATCTGCTCCTTGCTTTTTTAGCACAGCTAATGCCACACTGTTTATTCCCCTGGATTCTACAGGACCAGCCTCAAGAAGAGCTCTGGGGCATCTCTTCATTTTTGTTTTGCATCATTTTAACATTTCAGCATGGTTACCTGCTTGCAGGAGTCAAGCACAGGATAGTTTCCCTTCCATCTGCTTGGGCTGTGAGAGCATCTAGGGAAATATTTAGTAAATACTCAGGGAGAAGGGGTTGTTTTCTTAACAGCTACTTCACAGTTTGACTAAAAGGTGAGACCAAATGAGAGATGTGACCCAAATGGCTGAGTTCATCAATATTTTCCTATGCAGAGGGATCTTTGCTACTACAAAAGTCAGGCTTCCCTCCCTCTTCGTCCTCCCACAACTTTCATTTGTGTTTCCCAGCTGAAAGGCTACTGGGTGAGGTGTTTAAAGCTTTGCAGGAAAATGCCAAAGGATTAATCAATATCACAACTGCTGCAGCAGCTGGTTAAGAGTCAGCATAATAGCATGGAAAAACCTGAAAATTGCAAGGGACCTTGATACGTGACTATGCAGACAGTACCCAGCTTAATGGATTTCAAATAGATGCTCTGAGCATTCCTCTCTCTACTGGATTCACTTTCACCATCCCCGATTGCATTTTGTCCCTTTATTTCCCCACGCAGAGACCTTTAGGAGGAAGATAAAAGTCAAGCTGTTTCCAGCAGGGTGTGAAAAGAAACCTGCCAGCCAGATTTTGAGTCAGCATATGGGAGTCCATGTCAGCCTAAACCAATGCTATGCCATGGGGAATAAGGCTAATATCCCTTTTATCACAACTTAAACCCTGCACACACCTTTCCATACAAACGGGGAAGCTCCAGCTGCAAGCTGCAGCAAACAAGATTTGTATGGTTTGTGTACCTCCTCCACTTACTCCAACTGTGGGAAGCAGGGCAGCCTACTGCAAGCTAAAACCCGATGAGTGTGACATTTTTAGGATGTTCCCTAGGCACTCGGATAGGACTCCTCTCAAGAGTCTCCAGGAAGCTAAGCACCACAGCACAGGCCCTGCCTTGCCTGAAATTAGATTCTTCTTGTTGCTCACAATTGTGGTCAGGTTTCACAAAGTTAGTTTTCCAGTTTGAGTCTAATCACATTAAAGACAGCTGAGTTCAGTGGATCCTGGATCCATTCCTAAACTTAAAATCTCTGTGTCCTGGTCAAATTTCAACAGAGGAATTCTACCTTAAATTGCAAGTACAACTAAAGGCAACATCCATACCCTCCCAGCTCTTTGTGTCTCTCATCCCAGATCTCCTATAACCTATATTTTTAAAGATGACACTTAGCTGTCATAAACCCTGCAAATCACAGGATAACACCAGCTTTACAGAAGTGGGTTGAATCCTACTCAGCTCCTGGGTATAAATTCAAATTAAAAGCACATTGTTTAGTACAACTTTTCTGGATTTTCTCCCAGGATGACTAAAATATATCTCTGCTTGTTGTTAATGCATGGAAAGCAACATCATCACCATCCCTTTGCAGTATCTCAGAGAGTCCCAGGAATCAGCAGGAGTTGCCCAAGGCAATGGGAATTGCAGTCACCTGCAGCAACCTGTCCATAAAATCATTCACCACATATGCCCAGGCCAGACAACAGCAACACTCCTGCACCACAACCCCAGGTGGCTTCCACTCTGTCCCCACTTGCTTTGAGACAAGGCACTTCAGATTCAATAAAGTTAACTCTTGCAATGGTTTGGGAATTTGAAAACCAGAGAGGATATGAGAGTCCGAACACACACCCATCCAAAAAAAAAGCTGTGAAAGCACATTCCTCACAAACACTGCCTTGTGAGACCAGGGAGCAAACAGAACTGCTAAAGGAACTATCACAGGCAGTTAAGAGACAAAGCAAAGCCTGAAAGGCACAGCTGGTCCCCAAGCAGTTTTCATGGGGTGTGTTTGACACAGCATTGCAGAGGAGACTTCAAACCCTTTCAAGAGGCTATTCTGAGGCTTCCATATCAGGCTGCCCCAACTGTGCTAAGAAGAAACTAAAAGCAGGGGCATCAGGGACAGATGTGGGCAAGTGCCAGATTTTCTAAGACATCCTGTTGTTTGAATGCTTTAGTTGAAAAAGAATGAAACGAAACATAAGGAAATTTGACATATTTTCTAAAACTGAATTCTGACAGGAGAAAAAATGAAAAAGGAAAAAAACCCTCATTGATTCAAGCTGAGACATTTGATTCCAGTTTCTGCTTTGCAGTTGAAGAAGCTCAGCTTGTTTTTGTCAACACTAGCAAATAACCCTGGTTTTTCTGTGCCAGAGTAATTTTGCATGAAAATCTTGATGGTTTCCATTTTAAAAGCTAAATTCAATTGAAAATTGGAGATTTCGCATGTAATGTACTATTTCAAAACAAAACCATTTTCTTCCCCTGAACTGAGAGAAATCTAGAATTGCCACGCCATAGAAAATGCCCACTCTGCAGCCTAAATGAAGAGGAAAACATTGTGCTCTGGGGAAAAGAAATACAAATGAATAAAGTTCCAAGTGGTTCAGAAATGACAAAAACTTACACTTAGCCATTATTTAATCAAAATAAAGAAAACACATTTATAGTGCCAAATTAAACTGTTTCTATTCATCAAACCAATCTTCCCCAAATTAATTCCAAGTCAGCTCAATGCTGAACTGCATTTATCTCTGGAATCACTTCAGGGAATACAGCTCAGATATGAAATTTCCCCATCTCCTACAGGCCACGCTCCACACACCACACTGTGCTTCCCAGGACACCCCAGGGGCCGGTGTCCCTCAGGACACCAAGCAGCTTAGCTGGCTGAGAATGAAAAAAAGGGAAAGACAGTCTGCAGGACAGAGTGAGGAAAAAGGGAAGGCTGAATTACAGCTCCCTCAAGGCAATACAATCCCTCTGGAAAATGCAATTTCAAGCTGAGCTTACACAAAACTAAATGACCTGAATAATTTAATAAATTGGTTTGGTTTTGTAGACAGAAGTGGGGATGGAGAAAGGATAATGAGAAAAAATATATTTTCCTTGGAACCAAATAATGTTCCAATCCTACAAGAATTTCCTTATGCATTTTATTTTGCACACATGCCCCTCCACAGTGCATATGGATTGCTTTTTCACTGAAACTACACTGTATATTGAATAACTTGCATGACAAAAATGCCAGCTCCTGACAATTATTTACTTTCAATGGTCTTCAATACAGATTAAGAGCCTCTGGCACTGAAGAATCCTTCCATGATGTTGTATAGCATGCTAAGCCACTAAATCCAGATTTAATATGATGGACTGCTTCTTTAAAATAAGGCCAGCAAGTAGCCAAGACTGCTCAATTCAGCAGCCTTAAGTCTTGACACAACTTGGCTGGCATGAAAGCAGAAAACATGTAACCAGAAACAGTAGCCCGTGTTTCATTCCATCTTGAAAACACATCCCTAAAGGGCTCCCTATTGTTCAGATGATTATTAGAAATCTCTGAGCCCATAAATCACAACAGTACTCAGAAGCTCTTCAGAGTATTTGGTGGCGCAAACAACTTCCATGGCTATAAAATTTTACTGTGAGGGAAAATTACTTCAGTTCATTAAACCAACCTCCAGATCTTGCCAATTCTAGACTGGCAAAGCACTTTGCATATACCTCACAGTGGAATATATGACACCTGTTTCCCACAAATTAGACTGCAAAGGCACTGCAGTTCCTATGCCAGGTTGACAACCAACTTCAGAACAACCAGAAAGTGCCACACCAATGGCAGTCATGCTCTTGTATCAGGGAACACTCATATTAGAGACAGAAGAAAAAGCACAGCAGCCAGAGAAAGTAGGCAAACATTTCAGGTAGCCACCTGAAAGGCCAGCATTGACTGACTTCATGAGATTCATCTCTTTTCTAAATGATCCTGCCTTTTCAGCACAGAGATTAACACAACTCATCTGCAGCCCTGTGCACATATTTACCAAGTGAATTAATAACAAATAAATGGATGAGCACTGGGCAGCACACAGCACAACAGAAAGAGGGCAGACATATTTACATGTGGAAAATGAGAGCTCTCCACTTGCTCTGGCATGCTGGAGTCTCTATTTCCTGCCCACAGACATATTGCCGTGATGTTTGCAACCTTTTCTCCCTGCCATGCCAGCCACAGGAAGCTCATCTACAATTTCTATCTGCCATTCCCCATTTCATATGAGAGCAACAGCACCCAACAAATAAATTTCAATGTGAGCAACCACAAGCTACTGGAAACCAGTGCCAATAAACTGCTCACAGATGAAGGCAAATTAGCTTAAAATGCTCAGGGACTTAAAGCCAGCAGCACTGCTCTATGAAGGTCCCATTGTCTCCTTCTTTTGGAATTTTTATTGTTTTTGTGGCAATGAGTGGTTTTTAATGTACAAAATTATTAAAGATGAACGGATTGATAAGCACACAGAGATACTCACAATTACAAACTTGCTATGTTAGCCACTCTTCCATATAATCTTTGCCTTCAAAGCTAATTCTGTCAAAAGCCACCAATACCAGCCTAATTTTCCCCACATAAACATTCAGAAGATGGGGAAAGGACCATTTACATGCTCAACATACATTTGTGCTTAAGCAGGTGGTGAACTGACCCCAACCAGCAAGTAAACACTGACCCCAACCCTCCCTCTCTGCCCACCCTATGGGGACGAGGAGGGAACCAAAAGAGCAAAAGTGAAAACAATTTATAATCCCAGACAAAGAAAACTTTGTTAGTCAAGGAAAGAGAAGAAAATATACATAAACAAACTAGCAATGCAAAGAGAGTCACAGACTGTCCCCCACCCCCGTCAGCAGACCAATGCAAAGACAGTCTTGAAACACTTGGAACACAGTTATTATTTGGGGCATGGTCTCTTCTGCTATGCCTGCAATGAGAGGACTAGAGGGAATGGTCATAAACAGACAGAAGAGATTCAAGTTAGATGTTAGGAAAAAAATTTTCACTGTTAGGGTGGTGAGGATTTGGAAGTACAAGTATTTCCCTAGATCAAGGTACAGTGATACTCAAAACCAATCATGACATAATCCTGGTCCCACCAAAATCACTTCATACAAATACACCCTCAGAAATGTAGGCATGTATGTGATCACACTACACAACATCACTATCCTCATTTACCCTGAAGGTCTAAGTGCAGTTGCCAATACCCAAGAGTGCCATCTCCAGTTGTGAGAAGCATATAGATTTATTACAGAGCTCCCAGGTGAGGAATTTAAATTCCACAGGTGTTAACAGATTCTACAAGCATCACAGCTATGAAACAAGGCAAGTAATACCATCTTTGTTTTACTGATGAGAAACCAGAGGCAGAGAGAAATTAAGTGAAGATTAAGT
>NW_008662420.1:105721-162776 GCF_000695815.1 Acanthisitta chloris
AAATTAACTTTTAAGAGTTTAGTTCAATTCACTTTGCAAATACATACAAAAAAATCAAATTAAAGACCACTTTCTTCTGAAAAAGAGTCTCCATCCAGGAATTTAACATAGCTGAAATAATCCAATTCAACACAGATAATATACACTAAGAAGCATCATCTGGAAGATAAAATGCCAATCCAAGTTCACCCAGAGTAACAGAACAATTAGCTAAAAAAGAACACATACACCTTAAATACCAATCTACTCTCGTTTGCCTGGTGAGCATAGCTGAAGAAAACACCTCCAGATAATAGGAGTTAATGAATAGCACATCCTAAGACATGAAAAGAAAACAGCAGAGGTACTCATAACAAACACAGGCCAAATCTTGCCGCTGGAAATCAGAGCAACACTTTAGTAAGAGGAAAGTGACGCCACCTTAAGCAACAGCAAAAGACTTTTTTGTTTTTTACATTTTTTTTTTAAAATCTCTAGAGAGAGAAAAATGATCTGTGGGTGGCTTCAGGCAGTGCAGGCAAAGGAACCCTCTGAAATTGAAAGAGACAAGTCTCAAGATCACACACAAAAGCAAAACAAGTTCCAGTGAACTTGTGATCTCCAAACAGCTGACACTGTCAAATTTGTCCTCAGAACAAGAACCAGTAACTAAAAGGAAGATATTCTCCTTTAATCCTCCTTTGCCTGTGTGGTTTACCACTTGCCAGTATGAAAACTGCCACAGTCTGCTCCTTCTGCCCCCTGTCCCCCTCCTTTTCAACATAAATCAGGCAGCAGAATGGGTGGGATCCAGAGTGGGAGAAGTCTTCCCATGGATTCCCCTGGGACAACTGGATACAGATCACATTATCTTCACAAAAGCACCTGCCAGTTGTAAGCAGCGGTTTGGAAGCCCCATTTAGAGGGCTGGCACTGAATGAACAAAATCTGGGGGTGAAAAAAAAACCAAAACCCACTATCACTACAGTGCTCTGCATAAAGAATCAGGCCTGGAAAGCCCAACCCTCTCCTGCCGTGCTATTACCACCAAAAGCAAGGCAGGAATTTTGTCTGTTGGTTCTCTGCTTTGGCAATTCAAGGGCAAACCCGGTCTTCAAAGCAAGTCACAGAAACAGAACCCATCGGCATCAACACTGAGACAGACACTCTTCCAGTGTCATGGATTTATCCTTCTGGCTTCACACCAGTCTAGAAAGGATTCTTAATTGAATCTGAATTTGGTGCAGGGACTGTAATTTAGGCTATGTTCAGAGACGCCTTGCACACGGAAATCCTTTTCATGGTTGTGAATGCAGCTGAATAACATCACCACAAAAGCAATGATTAATGTCTCCAGGACTCAGAAGATGAATCTGACTACAATGTTTTACAACAATATGGGAAAAGAAGTCAGATTTTACTCCTCCCAAATCACAGATCCAGTTAGCAACCGAAAGAGGGGTATTGATAGCAAGTAGCTGCATAGTGGCTGCAGGTCAGTCACATTGCTCTTTCATCTTAACCATACATTAAAAATTGGACAATGTCTCTGACACAACATTTTTTCCAAGAAAAGTTTTTAAAAAAAGTAAATCCTGCCTCAGTTTCTGCAAATATATCTTCTGCATACGTACATGCTTACTGTTAGTGTACACACATGCAAAAACTGCAACTACCATTGCAATTGTGCAAAACCTCCTTTCTAAAGAAATAAAAGAAAGGCCTACAGCAAGGTTATCAGCACTGAAAGAGCAGCTGGATTCTATCCCAGAGGCTGCAGTAGAACGTGAAAATGCATGTGTGTGTATATGTGTGTGTGTGTGAATGTAAAAGCTATTATCAGCCACACAGCATCAGGAGAGATATCTGGAAAAGATGCAGTGGCTAGATGTAAACACACTGGAAGGGAGGGTGGGCACACCAGTGCTATCAGCAGCTTGTGAGCAGCACTAGTCAGAGAGGTCAGAGATAGAAAAGACTCCCCAGATTATCTGGTCCACCCCCCTGACCAGGCACAGCTGTGGCTCCACAGAATGTTTCCCAGCTATTCAGGATGGTCTTGCTGCACATAAGCACACATTCCTACCAAAGAAGACATCTAGATTGCTTAAAATAACAGAAGCCTGAGCTTTATCTCTGTGCAACTCAGTTAAACACAAATACAATCTCTCCTGTCAGGTAGTGATATGATTTAAGGGTACCCTATCATACCTTATATGAGGTGATAGCAAAGAGCTCATAATTTATTTCTATTGATTCAGCAACTCACACTGGGTCATATCTCCCAGTTCTTCCTCTTTGCTAAGAAGCCTCCACTAAAGCCTTAGAAATTTTAATTTTATCTTTTTTCCCTTCTTGGTCTTCCTTTTAAAACTGCTGTGTGCACATCTCTAAGTTCAAGAATAAAATGAAAAAAGGCTCCGGTTACTTTGCTGGATACATTCTTACTACAATTATCTTTTGCTGCCGTCTGCAAACCTGCAGATGTTGTGCAGAGATTTAACTCTGTGGAGTCAGTCACATACCTGCTGAAGAACTGTTTAAAGCCCCTGACACAAGGGGTCCTGGAAAAAAGGAATGACTTGAACTCCAAGTGTGGGTACATTACCTTCCAATGACAGTTCTCAATTAAAAAAAATAAAATAGGTAAGAGAGCACAGCCCTTTGAGATCTTACAAACTGACAGGACAGACAAGGATTTTCCTTGAGGACTAAAGGCAAGACTGTCTGGTTATATAAAGGAAACTAAACTATGTGGGGAATTTTGTGTCTAAGTCACTTCTGAAGGGAAAAGAGTAAAAAAAAAAGTGACTATAAAGCTGGGAACATACAGGCTGCTTATTGTTCTTCCATTTCAGTTTCCAGGTCCTACTCAGGAACTCTCGCTTCTCTCACACACACACTCCTGTCTCTCACCTCTCCCCTACATATGTACATATACATATCTAAATATTACCGATCTTCTTCAGATTCCAATTAGCAACTCAAATAATTGGTATTGAACAATGCATGGGCAAGAGATTCTCTCTCTTCCTAGGGACCAGAGGTGGACTAGATAACCTGCTGAAGTCCTTTCCAGCCTCATGTCTCTAAGCCAAAGATTTACTTCATGTGAAAATGCCTCACTGCTAGCCCAGGAGAACCGTAGCAGGGAGTTAGGTGCCATGCCAAGTGAACACATGCCTGTTGTGCTCCCTAGAACAAGGAGCCTTGCCTTCAACATGACAGCAGGAGATGGGTGCTGGAGAAGCCACCAAGTCAGCAGTGCAGTCTGGTCACTGGGCTGGCACTCAGAGCAGGGAGGGACATCAGAGCCTCCCCACTCTATTCCCAGCCCTGCTGGCCAGCTCACTCACCTGCAGGGAGGCTAATTTCTGATGTCTATGTGATTCTGAGACAGTATTATTATTGTCACAATATCATGCAGTATTATTCAATTTTAAACAATATTACTCTGAGAAAACTTCCTTTCCCTCCAGGGGAACCAGTACAAAAGTTGGAGTTTCACAGATGTTACCATGAAAGAAAAGAATGTACCTGCTGGGAGACAAACCCTTGCATCTGCTTTTAATGGCCAGTTAAAAACCTTCCACTCCTGCCACTGAATCCTTATTAACAACAAATCCAAAGTACCTTACACTTTGGCTTATTCCCCTCCTTGCAACAGCCCAGGGAAATAAGGATTGCTGCAGTTTGCCAAGTGACAAGTGCAGGCACAGAAGGAAAAAAGGTAAAATGTACAAATTGTTCAGTTATGGTTCTGCAGCTACCAACATCCAATATTTAGATTTCCCAGCACATTTAAAACCCTATCTTGAATTATTCTAACATCATTAGTACAAGCTCATGATTTGATCACAATGTTTTAATTATGTATAAGTGTTTATAAATATAATTAAACAGTAGGGGAAGTGAAATATGAGAATCATCACAGAAAGAATAAAATAAAAGTGTGAGTGATAGTTTAGAATATATGAGTAACTATCACAGAAAACTTGGGTCAGTCAGGCTGAGCAGGACACATAGGATCAGAAAGTGTCAGAGGTAGGAGACAAGCACAAGTCAGGGCTCTCCACAGACAAAAGGTCAGAAGCAACAGTTTGAGTGCTAACTAGTCAATTAACATATTTTTACATTATTATAGATTCAACAGAAATTAAATTATCTGATTATCTTATATATTAAGGTAATAAAACGTGGTCTGTCCAATTGACTGCACTCATCTGACCTTGAACCTATGTTTATGCAGTTCCCATCTGCATATGACAAAACCTGCTTTGAAACTAAGTGGCTCAGCTATAGTAAGATCAAACTCTGCCCTAGCAGCTCCTTTTCCTACTGGTATTCCTTTGAAATAATCTTTACTCTTGATTTTAATCATCTTTATTGTCTTTATTTTCATTTTTATTCTATATTCATCATGTGCATATGTTTCACCATCATTACAGTGTCTGAACTCCTTGTGCCATAACTATATAGTTATTATTATTATTATTATTAGTCTTATATCTGTAAGTAGTTAAGCAAAATTATATTCATCTGTGAAATTTCAAATGTTGCTGTGGAAAACACTTGCTCTGGGCAATTTCCTTTCTTTGTTCCTGTGCAGAGCAGCTCTTCCTTATGCCAAAGACCTCTGGAGCCCTGATGTTATCTCCTCTGGAGGGCCTAATCAAGCAGACTATCATGAAATCTCACTCACTAGGTATTTCCAGAAACTGGGCTGGGAATGATTCCTCTGTGTATATCTACCACATTAAGCCAGCCAGATATAACATCCTCCTTTGTCTAAGCAGTAAAACAACGTCTGTCCTTCCTATGGAGTCAAGAGGAACCAGTGTGCTAACAGCAAACTGGCTTATGCAAGACACTAGCAACAGTTTCCATGATAAGCAACATAATAGAGGAGAATTCTTGAACTCAAGAACCAGCTTCTCCCTTCTTTATGAGACATCTGAGTTTGCATCTCGGAGAGCAACCTGAAGCACCATGGAGCCAGAGTTGTTTGGATTCTGCCTGAGGACTCAAAGAACTCTATGAGCCAGCTGATGGATATTCACAGTAGGCAGGTGCCACAGGGTGCAGCTCTGTCTCCAACTATTCCAGACTGCAGCAAGAATGAACATGATTTGTATCACAAGAGCCTGTAAATAGCCTCATCCAGAGAAAAAGTGGCCTCCCAGATAGTGGAAATCAGGGAAACCTGAGTAAATGTTGCCTGCCTAACAGAAGAAACACACCCTGGCTTCTTCTTGTTCTTGGACACAAAGCCTTCAAAAAACTGTGAATTCAAGGGATGGATGGAATGTCTCCCCCCATGTCAGCTGAAAGAACATGCCTCTAAGGTGCCCTATCATGGGAGCCTAACTAAGGGCTAAGGATTCCTCTAGGCAGCATGAGGCCACAATAGCCACACTCCATGAACTTAGCCCTGGGATATACCCAGGACCAGAGAGGAAGAATAAAGACAGAAGAGGGACCTGAACCCCCAACTCAGAGCTTCAGTTTGTCACTCAACCCAGACAAACATCTTCCAAAGTTAGCAGTTATATGCCTGCCAAAGAAATAATGCTTTGGAAGAAAGATACAGATGATATAGAGTGAACATTTTTCCCCATCTATTTTCTAAACATAGGTAAAATTTGTTTGCTTAAAATCTGACCCTGTAAGAAGGAGAAAAGCCTTTAAACTTCTTTTTGTTCCTCCAAAAAATTGTCCTCCCCCAAAAAATTGTCCCCCGAAGGACTGACAACAAATCAGGGTGGGGTAGGAGTGAAGGGAAATGAAGGAACGTGTCAAGACCCCCAAAAAAATCATAATTTTTTGTGTCTGTCCAATATTGCAATTTTTTTTGGGGGGGCACAAATAAGAAAAAAATCCATTCATCTATTGTTGACCTCAGTAAGAAAGAAAATGTATTTTTCCTGCTATAGAAATACCTTGTGCTAATGTCTACATGGGGAGATGTGGAACAGTGCAGTTAAAGCTGTCAAGGGCAATTTTTCTTACAGACTTAAGTGTTCCGTTACTTAAAAAAAGACAAAGCTGAGAAAAATAGAGAAACTTGAATTCAAATCTTCTTTAATGCAACATTATGGCTGAGAATTTCAAAGCTGTAAAAGTAGGAAACCCAGAAGTACAGAGTCTACATTATGCACATGGATTGGCTAAAAGAAAAGAAGCAAATCACCACTGCAGAAATCCAAAGGGCTATTAACTTTTGGGACACTTTTAGGGTAGATTGGGGCCCAGGGGCAGTTGGTCAGATGAAAACAGCTACTTGCTCCACACTGCAACCCTCACTGCAGTAGAAAACTTTCAGAAGGTTTGACTTTATGAGACCACTCTCATTCTCTTAGGGACATGAAAATTTATTTGTATGGACCTGAAATTTTTTTGCCCTCTAGCTGACAGAGAAATCCAAGTAGAGCCTTCATTTCAAGCCACTGTCTATATCCCTTTGGATAAGAATCACTGTTATGAAAACTGGGACTGCTTTTAAGGTCAAGATTTAGGATGCTAAACTCCAGGAGACAGATCCTTTTCACTAGTACATGACAAAAGAAGGCTCAGTGATTTGCTCTGCCAGCACCTGCATTGGCTCCCTTTGCCATCACACAAACATCTGCGACTCAAAACCTGGAGGTACAAAAGGGGGAAAAGACAGTTTTGTGTTTTTTGAAAATACTCTGTAGCTCCGCAGGGTCTCCAGATGACCTTCAGGGAATTTCGCATGCATGGGAAATACAGTCATCTTGCATGTAGTACTGAGATAGCAAAACCTGCCCATCACTGCAGAAGTGCTCTAAGACTATTTCTTCACTGGTGTGTTCTCAGTTGAGCACCACAACTTTCTCTAAACTTCCAAAAATCCTTCTGCCCCCAGAGGAACATAACAGGGAATGGCTGTGCAGTAAGACAAAGGAAGAATGCAAATTGACTAAACAAGATCTGTAATGGTCATTATGCAAGGTCTATGAGAGCTCTGTTCCTCTCTTTACTGTCTCAAGAGCCCTGGATTAGCCTCAGAATAATCTTTTCTCCTCTCCCTAACCAGTCACACCACAAGGTACTGTCTTTATGAACTCCATTAATTCATAGAAGCAGGACTTCAGACACTCCCCACCCCTTTGTCACTCCCTGAAATACAGTCTCTCTAGCATTTCTTATAACTGTGCAATAAAACCGAAGATTGACACCTCTTCTGAAATGAAAACATGGGCTGGAGACAGGCCAGGCACACCAGCTTGTCCCATTTTATTAGAGCCTACACTAGAAGAGAGCATTAGTCTCTACTTGTCTCTGGATGGCAGTCAGGACAGAGACAAGTTACAAGGCTTAGCTGAAGGTGAAATTCAATTCCATTCTCACATAACATATAAGCACAAATTCTTAAACAGAGCACTAGGGAATAAATTTGCCCATTCCTCTTCAGGTAAAGCTAGGTCATGTCCACAAGCTCCAGCACAAGTTCTCTCTCTGCTTTGTGATCCTTCACTGAACAAACCCACTCCCACTCCAAATTACATTAGATGATGGCTGGAAACCCATCATTAAGAATAATCTAATAACAACATCCTCCAAAACTGGGAAATATAACATAGTCTCCTGTTCTGTCACTGTGACTGTGCAGAACATCATGATCAGTACCTTCTCCAAAGGGAAAGTAAAATTCAAAGACAAACAGCAACATGCTTTATGAAAAGCATGTTGAGCTGGCAAACTTAGAGCTCTGAACATGACCAGAGGCTGAAGCATGCTGGGGATCAGTGTTGATTCAAGTAGTAGGTGTCAGCATATCAACTCTGTACAGATTTTTTGTTTTAACTTGCAAGATGCACAGGTAGGAAAAGGTAATCAGGCATGTCTTTTAAGTACCTATGATGGACTAAAGAACAAATCTAAAAGCCCATTTTGCTTTTGATGTTTTGTGGTTGCCCCTTCACAAACATGACCATCTGCAAACTACTTCTTATCAAGCACCTCCCAAAACAGAAACACTTCTCTGGGTCATTTACAGCAGGACTGACAGCAAGACCACCAAAGATAATCTTCAGTAAACCTAGTTATTAGAACAGTGTAACCTGTTACAAATTCACATACACAACACAGAAGAATGAAGATAATCTCCACACCAACCTTTCAAATGTGAATTGATACAGATCTCTCCATTAACTGCACCAGCAGAAGACTGCAACAGCTCCACAAGATGCCTCTCAACACTGCTGCAGTCAGAGCAGGTCTCATTAGAAAATTGATGCAACAACTAACAGGCACTAGAGGCTCAGCCTTGAACCAAGCTGTCAGAGCACCACAGGGTCCTCCACTGCATCACAGAGCTCAACTTATGTCTCACAGATTGTTGTACTTATTTTTCTTCAAGCCCTAGCTCTTGGAGGACAGTGATGCCTTAAAACAAAACAAGGTCTCATATTCTCTTCTTTTTTTCTTTTTTTTTTTTCTTAACCGACATGTATAGATGCAGCTACATAATGGCTTTAAACTCCACTGCATTTTTTTTTTCTGTCCCCTAGAAAGAATACAGAAAATTGTCTCAGGCTGTGTTTAGATGCCTCAGATTAGCAATGCTACAGCCAGAATAGCACAGAGCCCTCTTGAATGGCTATTGCTAGTACTTGCAGGTGCCATAAGCCCTTTGCATTCAAGAATACTGTATTTACATTCAAACACAAATAAAAATAAATCCAACTTGATTCACACACTCTTACATCAAGAGAACAAGGGGTATTTTTAGAGCAACAGCTTAGCATTCGCAGCACGCACGGCAATCTTGATTAAACAAGAGATCTGCACCAACATAATAAACCTGTAATTTTACAGGCCAAGCAGTACAAAAACAATTTAGAATACATGGATTGCAGTGTTAAGCAAACTGCAACCCATGTACAACACCCATGAATTATAGCAGTTTGGCAATGAACTGACCAGTTGCTTCTCACAGCCTTTAATAACAATCATCGACATCTTCACAGCACAATAGAAATTAGAGATGCAAGAGGCCTATTAGCTCATCCAGAAAATACAGGATTGTTCCCTATGGGATAATTGCTGATACTCTGTTCAAAGTAGATTTAAAGCTGTAAAACAAGGTACCCTCTTTAGCGAGATTACTCAGCATGGCTGAGAACTCAGTTCCATAAACATTAAATTTAAATGTTTCCTCTCTTTAAAAAGGTTTAAAGCTAGTCCAAGGTTCCTGGTCTCATTTGGATTCCCCTCTAGCCAGCAGAGAGGAGGGTCGGTCCCTTTTTGCAACAAAGCAGCAGCGTAGAGAAACTGACCTCTGGTTAACATCCTTCACAAACAGCTTTCCCCAACCCAGCTAGTCTTTGTCAGCTCTTATCCGTAACAGTACCCTCAGCATCACCTCTTCCCTTAGGCACTACACAGGTTTATGCCCCCTTGTTCACCTCAGAAGTCCTTCAGCCATCTATGAATACATGGATTTCAATCTAAATATTAATTCAGTAAATCAGATCTTCTAACTCAGTGGACACTCCTTGCACACGCCTGTGCACCACATGCACTTCGGCCAAAACTCAACAGGGACACATGGTAACACTGCTAGCACAAGGACTGGCAGCTCTAGTGTAAAATACAGAACCTCACTGTGTCCTGTACTAGGGCAGAGGCTCTGGCACAAGGCTGTGCCTAGTTAAATGTTCTTCCTGCAAGCAGTGTCAGTCCTGGCTCCAAATACCAAGCTGTACTTCCAACACTCAGCAAATCTCCATGTACTACATCAGCTACTTGGAAAGTCCAGAATTAATATGTATACTGGAAGAGCTCAGATGAGCCTGGAAGGGAGGGAAGAAAGGGATTATAAGATTTGCAAACACGGGAATCATAGCAAGTATTCCACAATTCAGGCTAAATCCAAAGCCTTACAGCAACCAACCAACAGCATCTCCCTTCGTGCCCAGGAAGGTCAGCAATGTCATCCTAAGAAATTTGTGTGTACAGGTGGAAACAGCAACATTTAGGACTAACTAGAACTTCAACAGATTCCAAGTGATGAACCAAGAAGTCTTTAGCCTGTATATTCAGGCAGTAAATATTACCAACAGATTTTTTTTAAAGCAAGTGGTAAGAAGGTGACCTGATTTTCCACATGATGACATGGAGCTGGAACTCTGGAGAAGGTACCCCTCAACTCCCAAGCATTCCATGAAAAGCCCTTGCAAATTGTAACAAGTTACCATAGAATGGGTAATGACCGCAGGAAAAGCTTCGAGAAGTTTTCCATGTGAGGGACAACAGAATGTAAAAATCAAACTTCTTTGGTTTTGCATCTCTAACTTTATTTCCCCTAGAGGAGTTTCTTCTGAACTTGCTTCTAACACTCTTCCAAAACCTGTAGTTAAAACTAACATGTCCATGACTAAGACCACACTCTTACACACAACAAAATTCCCTGCTATTAATTTAGTTATGCTAATGTGGGCCATATTCTTCTTGCTTAATAGAAGCATTCAGTGAGTGCTCTAACGACTTTTCTAAAACAAGCCCTGATCCCTACAACTCTGATATCCAGAGACATTTGCAAGAAGGATTTCAACCAGTTAGCTGCATACACTCACTCCAGGAGCTTGTTACACTATCATAGGAAATTGGGACTATAAGGGACAATGTCTTGTGTAGAGCAAGCCACAGAACCTTATGGGTCCCCAAACCCTGCAAATCCCAAGACATTTCTCAATTCTTCTACAAAAACCTCAGACCTTCACCACAAAAGTCAAAACACAACAAAATCCTACAAAAAAAAAAGTCTTGCAATATACCATAGGAAGACAGGAAAAGAAAAGTCAAGGGCACTGCCATTGTCCTCCAGCCTTGCAATAATGAGGAATATGTGAAATGCCAAGATGAATGTCTGAGGTAGACCACAGAGAGCAGTAAACTATGTCAGATATATGGCATCTCTCTGCTCCACAGCTGAATGAGGAGACACTTTGCAAACATTCTTCTATTTCAGCACAATTTCCAAAACTTTTTCACAATAAGAATTGTCAAATGTTTGGCTTGTATTAGCATTTTCAGAGATCAGGCCACCCCAAAAAATCCAGTGACTAAAGAACAAGAGCAGAACTAATAGTTCTCTGTTATAGACCTCTCTATTCCACTCAGAAGAGCAACCATGTTATAGTGTAGAGTGATGCTTATACATCTAACATGGTTCTATAAAATCCTGCAGGATGAAAATTACAAAGAAGCAGCAATTTCCTATTTCTGCCACAAGATTAAAATATAGTTTGAGGGTGTAAGATAAAGTTCTTTTTCACCTGAAGAATTACCTTCCTTTTGGGAAAGACAAACCAACCACAATGACAGAGGAAAATCTGGAAGTAGCAGCAGAAAAAGACATTAGAAGTGGCAATCACCATGTCAGACACACTACACTGCAGGGAAAGGGAAGAATGGCCAGATAATGAAATTACAGGGCATTGAAAATGTCAAAGAGCGACAGTGCTCGACCATCATTCACAGGTTATATGAGGCATTAACATGCTGATATCCCATTCCAATGACAAAGATGACAACAAGAACAGAAAATAGTCCAAAATGAATCTGTTGCTGCGACCAAGAATTTAATGAAACAGGGAGATGAGCAGAAAATTAATCTTACTTTCACTATGCAGCCTTCAAACTGGAAGCTGCTGACCCTGTTCAGAAATAGTAATATCCCAGGGATGCATTATTTTACTTTCCTTATCTATAATCCCCCTATACTTATGAGTCATAAGCACAAAAAGGGGTATCAAGTCTCACAAACAAGGACCAACCTTGTTGGCAGGCAATGACACACAAGCTGCACCAAGGGAATTTCCAGTGAGGTATAGAGGAAAAAGTCCTTCACAATTAAGATGATCTAGCACTACATCAGGGGCCCAGGGCAGTTAAGGGTATCTCTGTTCTTGGAGGTATTCAGAACTTCACTGGACAAGCAACTTGATCTATCATCACTGCTTGGTCCAGCTTTGAAGCTGATCTGAGCAGGAGCTGGACCAGAAGACCTTCAGAGCCTGCCCCCAACCCCAATCTAAATTGCTCTACAATTTAGTGAGTTCTGCTCCCTTCAAATAGAAACATCATTGACCAATACAAGCAGCACACACAGCAGTAAAGCCAGATGACCCTGTGTCTATCACACAATATACTTTTCTATTTTGGTTTTGATAGCTGATCACTATAAAAAAAAATCTTCTGCCACCATTCCTCCTATAAAAAAAAAGAAAAACAAAACCAACAAGTCAAGGTAAATCAAAAGGATTAGAATGTACAGTCTGTTTATGGAAAGCCACCTCTGGAGACAGTCTAGTGGGTTGTAACACACCTTGGAACAGATGCAAATGACCTGTCAGATCCCAGACAGCTCCATGTGGAGTCATGTATACCTCTACACATCTTCTCCAGATCTGGCATCCCAGCAGGACAGGGTAGCACCATCCCAGCAGTAGCACACTAAGCAGCCAAGGTCATTCTAGGAGCACTTCCTCTGCAAAGTCAGATGCAGCAGAAATTATGCACTGTACGCCAAACCTCCATATTATGAGGTTCTTCCTAGGTCTGGTACAGAAATGGTCCCTTTTTTTCAGCCTAACCTAGCAAACTCTCTTATTGGAAGTCTGGGAACAAGACTGCTTCAAAAGATTTTATAAGGTCAGACCTAAAGAGCAGTTGATAAGGCTATCTGGCCTCCACACTAGTTTCTTACAGAGCTTGAATTTTCTGTTTCAAAATTGTATTTCAAGAAGCAAGTTCACCTAAATTTAATCAGGAACACATCTTTGAAACATACAAAGCAAAATGAACAAAAAATACTGTTCACTTTATTTGATCTGGGAAACATAAATAAAGCGGTTTCCTCATTCCATTGAGAAGATGTAAATTTAATTTCAGATGATTCTATTTGTTTTTCTGTAAACAAACAAATAAAAAAATAAAGCTTTGGAAAAAAAACCTTGGAAACACTATCTCTTAGCACATATAGTATGTGCCTCTCCCTGCTGACCCATATCACTTTTAATACGATGGATTTCAAAGGCTGCTGGAATTCAATCTGCTAAAGGTGTGTAATAAATGAGGCTTTGCAAAGTGCATAGGTTCAGTAAGCACAAGTATCTGTACATCCGTGCACATGAATGATTCACTGAGAGATGTGCATAAGACAAAAGACCTAT
The DNA here is from genome assembly GCF_000695815.1 of Acanthisitta chloris. NCBI lineage: Eukaryota > Metazoa > Chordata > Aves > Passeriformes > Acanthisittidae > Acanthisitta > Acanthisitta chloris. The sequence continues at coordinate 118,903 of NW_008662420.1, forward strand.
CCCTATCAATTTCCAGAGGGCCAAGTTTTCACCACAGTTTATTGGCAGCCAATCTGCCAGACAACAAACTCAACCAGCCTGTGAATCAAAAATCTTTCTACTCACGAGACCATCATTCTTTCCTTGCACAAGTGCTTTTTGCATCACTTCCAGAAATTAAAGGTCACCTGTTGCTCAATTAAGGAGTAGATAAGATCTATCACCTCAGGGCATTCTTAAATACAAGCATCTTGTTCATCACAAGGGCATAATATTCTTCTCTCTCCACAGAGCAATAGTCATGGATCATGTGGCAAGAACCAGCCTTGGAGATAGGTAGATGGATAACCAACCATTGCAAGCTTCATGGTCATATAACCAATACCTTACGGAGATCTATGGATAGACATTACAGACCTTGGCAATGTCTTTGTGCCCATCTGCCACAGCAGCAGAACAAATGAACAACAGCCAGCTTTGAGCTGCAGCCTACACTCCTAATTATACCTGAAGTGTCTCCTGGCAACATCCAGGACCGGCTGAAATAACACTTACCTGTCAAAACACATCAGATACAGCACTGCCTCTTTAAAACCTACAAGTGGCTTCACATTCCCCGTGTTGTAACTTACTGCCCCCTCTATGGGGTCACTCCTGAGTTCTGGACAACACACGTGTTGGTCTGTGTGTCTTGCACCTACAGAGCCCATGAAGTGACTGCCTAACACAGGCACTGTGCTGAGGGAGAGTTCTACGTTCAGACTGAATAAAGTGAATTTGCTTTAAAGTCAGATCACACTTGCTTTGCCACCGTGTACTTAAAAATCATAAAGACGTTACACAACTTAAGATAACTCTGGGGCTGCCCTGTAAGTAACGTAGTCCCTAGAGATACAGACTGTGAACACTTCAAGCATAAGCATAAAGACAACACAGTGGACTGACAATTTCAAGTAGTTTCTAAAAGTTGTTACTAGAAGGGGAATGTGAAGTCCCCTCTGTCTTGCCCACATCTGATTTCTAACACAGTTGTTCCAAGTGATCTTCAAAATGAACACCTGAGATGCAGCACCACTTTCCTGCCAGTTAGTAGTACTGCTATTCTGCATAAACTGTTGGGGCTGCAGGGGCTGGCTGACTTGACAGGAACATTAGAGAGCAGCAGCACAACCTGAGCAATGTGCAACTACAGCCTTAGATGGAGGACACATGGCAGAGAGCACCAAAAATAAGCAGAACTCACAAATAAGGGGGAATTTCACAGTGCACTGCCTCTGTTCCAGCTTCATTACATCTGAATGTCAGGAATAAGCTTTAGCAACAGGCAGAACTACTTCAGCAGCTCAGAGAGTTCCCTCAAACAGCTACACACTTAGAGTTCAGACATTTTAAATGCCTTTTGTTTGCCCCAGCTGCAAGGTAGTAAAATGAGTTAACCTTCAAGTCTGGATTAGGATAAAATACTTACAGATCCAGTGGACATCTAGGAATTACCCTGCGCTGCACAGAAGCAACCACCACTGGGAAGATAGAAAGCAGAGCCCCATCTGACTCCATCTCCAAATGGACTGAAGTCCCTCACTGCTCTCCCACCTATTTCTGTCCTGACACAGCTCAGCTCTCCTCCCCAGCTGGAACTCTTACCTCTGCCCCACACACAGGCCTTGTTGCCACGTATTACCACACAAGAACAGTCTTCATTTCTCCCCAAGCTGTACATAGCTTAATCCAATCCTCACTGCACCTTTTCCTGCACAAACTACTTACACTTGTTTTTCTTATCATTCTTCCCACAGTCTGAAGTAAAGACATAATCACCATAGTTGTGGTGTTATCCCACAGAAATTACTTTGTCACAGGAAAAAGTGCAAAAATACAATTACTTGCTTTAGCTACAGTGGCTTAGAGGGACCCAGTTTTGAAGCACTTCCTATTTTCTAGGAAAAGACTTAAAACTTGTACCTAGAAGTATAGCAATCAGAAAGTAATTGTACTTCTCCTTAAAGAAAACCCATGAAAAGGATACTAGGTCCTATCTGTCAGAATATACAGTATTTCTGTCTGAAAAGCCTACATGCATTTCTATCAGGGGAAAAAAATGTGACAAGCCACTCCAAAGGACTTTGTTTTTTAACAAGCCTGAAGGATACGCCAAGCTACACACCAATTCTTGCAAATCAAGATGTCATTGACATTCACAGGGATGCAACTAGAACCAAAACCTGCTGCCACTGCTGCAACAAGTGACAAACCTAGAGGATTATTCAGGTTTGGAAGTACAGAACAATTGAACTAGTGAGCTCTGGAGGTCTCTAACCAACATCCATTCCTCAGGCAGGATCTAGTTTCTCTGAATCACTCTCAAAAGGTATTTTCCTGGTCTGTTTTTAATAATCTCTGATATAAGAAAGTACACCTCCAAAGAATCTATCCAGGCTTTACTCACTATAAACCTTTTCATATGAACTGACTTTCTCCTTTCTCTGTCTTGCTGTATTTTAAGCATATGATTTCTCATCCAGTACTTCACAGATATAGGTAAAATATTATTTACCTTTAACAACCATCTTTTACATTAATTTTATCATCCCTCTACAGTTTTCTTTTCTTTAGCTGAACAACTCCAATCCATTCAAGTTCTCCCTGTAAGACAGGTTACCCTGTGTTTGAGCATCTTCATTTTTCTCTGAAGGGAGTCTCTCAAAATGATCCTTATCTTTCTTTAAGTGAACTTAAACTGGCCACAGAGCTAAAGCTTAGGCCTTACTCGCACTGAGTGCACTAGCAGGATTACTTTGTGTGTCTTGCAGGCTACATATAATCCTGCTCATTGAAGCAGCAGGAGATTTGCTTCCTGGAAATACTCTTCTCTCCTCTGCATGACCTATGCTCAGCACACTGCAGAGATGAGTTGCTAAAGGAGACATTGACAAGAGTGAAAGCAAAGCTAGGGGAGGGGGAAAGTCGGAGTAAATGCCTGAATATTTTCTGGCAGGCCAGAGAAGGTAACATTTTTAGGACTCTTATGCAAAGCAAGAGTGATTATCAGGAGTTAATCACTTCCCTTAGAAGAAAAGATGAACACACCTCTGTGATGGGACAAAGAAATAGACCCAATTTAGTAAGAGGCAGGAGAGTGAAGCAAGACAATAGCAATCAAACAGTATGAGTGAAAATCAAATCCAGTCTGGCTTTGTGCACTAAGTACATAGGAGGAACCAGTCTTCCAAGAGTATCCGCTGTGAGACAGTGCCCTAAGGAAAAGGAGACACAAGTGTATTGCACATACAACGCAAAAGGGCCTGACCTCAAAGCAGGAAGCCCATTTCCTAGCACTCAGAGTATCAAATAGGGTTCTGTTCTTGACACCTTTCTATTACAGTGACACTGGATTAATACCCTACCTTTGTTTCAGAAGTAAAAGATGACACAGTTAAGGCTGTTAGTCTACGTGGACAAAAAGAAAAGCCAGAGGATGCAACAGAGAAGTTCACATGTGAGCAAATGAGAGCCCAATCTAGTCTAACCTTTCTCTCCTCCTTCCTCTAGACCAACCTGGCTCCCTTTCAGCCCTCAACAAATATTTTAGTGAACAAATTCAGTGCTACATAGTTGTACAGATATTTCAGCAATGGGACTAAAAGAAGCCCTTCAAATATGGCAGGCATCAAGAATCACTGTCACCCTGCCCTCACGCAGAAATGAAGCAAGAAGACAGGAAGAATTAGAAAAAACCACAGCCAGTGGGCCAACAAAACAATCAAACACAAGATGACAACGCTGGAAAAAGAGCAAAGAAAGAGCTGGATTATGCTCCGATATACCAAGCTCCGGAAAACAAAAGCAACTTTGTCATTAGCAGAGAAGACAGTTCTTCCTGATATACAGTCTTTACAAATCTATGTGGTAGAAATGCAATTTATGTGGACTATAATGCAGTTAATTTATCCCCATAAAGGAAGGAGACAGTGTAACTTGCTAGACAGGTTCTGGTTCTTAGCATCACTTGTGGTGATATATTTAGTCAGCTGATCTGAAACACTCCCTTATTTCCATTTTCACAAAACCCTTGTTTTTATCAGCAAAACATCCAAAGCTGGTATTTTTTTCTTTGCACATTTTCTTTCACCATCCAAGGCTGCACTTATCTAGAGTATACAAGACAGACACACAGACTTAAAAAAGAGGAAGAAGGAAAGCAATATAAGTAAGGAATCCAATGGAATACTAGCTATTTTTCCCCAGTCTTTATGAAGTATTAAAGTTCCAAAGCAGGTTATGGTATGTGGGGGTTAGTTTGGTTTTGGTGGGTTTTTTTGATAAAACATATAATGAAACTAGAAAATGGCATCACATAAATCTGTGATGGTAACAAGATTGAAAAATGGTATCATTGTAACTGATTCTCAATACATATTTAAGAGTGTAATTCCATAAGATACTTCTTGCCCTCTCCTTTTCGCCCTGTGCTGCAACTTTCCCAGAGGCATATAATAGCATAGCTGATGGTTTAGCAAAACCCCTGCCTTACCAGCTAGCTGAATTTTAACCTGCACAGAAGGCAATCACATCTAAAAGGATGGGGGATAAATTCCAATTTTCTCTGTATGAATGCATGTAGCTTCAAGCAAAAGGAAATTGCAATCTCTGAGCAGCAAAGGGCCACTGTAAATAGAGGACCCATAACAGTTACTGAAGTTCTCATTTTTAACACCTGACTCTGTGTAGAGGAACATGCAGAACAGATTTACTATTAGATCAAGCTGCTCAAAACCCTGAGGTTGGTGACTCCACACCTGTGCACTAAACTCAGTGTATACATGGCATTTATTTGCTGTTCTGGCTGTTAAGAAATGGCTTATAATAGAGCAAGCTCATCTGAAACCTTTCTGCATCTTCATACATTTCTTTGCTTCATGTTATGGAAAGGGATAAATTAGACCAAGTTTAGCAGTCAGAGTTCCCCCAAAAGCTCATGCTGATGAGAGCAAGTCTATGATTTCAGAATGACCATAGGCTGGTGGGCAACAGGCAGCAAGACAGCAGGTACTTTGAAACAGTAGTGCCAGGCAGTGAGAAGAAGTTCTGAAGCTCCCCTGTGGAGCAAATTAAGCTGTTTTGCCCTTCATTGCTGCTATTGGGCCTTCTCTACATTTCCAGTAGTGCCTGTTTTCCCTTGTTTACGATACCTGTTGCTTCCCTACTCTGGAATCCTACCTGTCTTTTCACAACTTTCTAGTTGCTCTTCAACTTCTTGCACTTCCTTCAATTTCTCCAATTATTTCCTCTTAAACTACATCAACAACATGCACCACTTCTTCCTTTTTTTTTTTCCTCCTTCTTGAGTTTTCTGCCACTTGTCCTTGACCACCTGCCAACTGCTCACATATTAGATGCAGGAGTCCTTCCCCCCAGTACCATTCCCTTGCACTCTGAAAGAACCTCCTGTGAGCTCCTGCACAATACATTCTTTTAAGTTTCTCCTAAACCCCTCCTTTACCATGATGTCTCCAAAATACTTTAGAACACAAAGGATTTCATATGCTAGTAAACTCCTGGATTTGGCCTGCTAAGCATTAACTGTGACATTCTTTTCCCCATATTTTCCCAGCTGATTCTATTACAGCTAGGCTACAAGTCCCTTGAGACAACAACCACCCTTTCAGTCTCCCTATTTACCGTATCTTGAGAACTGTTCAGGCAAAAAATAATATCCCATATATGACTTCCAATCTGAATGAGAAGATGGAAAGAGAGAAGCTAAGAGGAACACTGCACTGGCATAAATCTAAGTAGTAACACATCAGATATTTTTGTGTTGGCTTTTTTTGCTAAGGACAGGTAACAGGCAATGGAAGCTATTGCTGTTGCAAGAGCTTTGTAACAAATTTCTTCCCAGACTCTGGCACTGTGGGTGACTGAGGCTGTGCAGTAACAACTGAAAAGAAGATGCAGCATGACTCCACGGTTTGCTGTAGTGGGTGAGGGGCAAGCCCATCTCCTGCACCACAGCAGTGCCAGGTGTTATGTGAACCTATTTCACATACACATCCACAACTTGTGCCTTCCAACAGGCCAAAGAAAATAGTAGTCGCTGAACTAATTGCTCTCTTATAATTTAATTTTATCTTGATTGTAATTAATTAATTTCAGCAGCAATGGGTCCTCCTTGACCAAAGCTGAGTCTGTCCTGTGATATATTTAGCACATCAGCTTCACTAGTCAAGTTTCTAGTGGCAATTAAAGGACAAGTATTGCTTAGTTGCCTCCTGTGGGTGTGAAAGCAAGTTCCTCAGCCCTTCACACCACCTGGTGTCATCCTGTTCTACTGACAACCAGGACAAAATTCTGACTGCAAGAGGCCAGGAATGCAAGGTGACTGTCTTTGGTCACCCTTGCTCAATTTGAAGTGTTTGCAATTGAAGAGATAAACTGGATCTTTCCAGGCTTATGATTCTCATTACTGTTTATCTCTGTTCAGAGCTTTGACATTAAGCCTGGATTCAGCCTTTTCTCCTGGACTGCTTTTTTTCCCACCCTTTTGACACAGTGGACTACTAGCTCTAGACTAATGGGTGTGTCAATCTTCATTTAAATGTCCTGTTCCCTTTAAGCACAGAAAGGAAAAAGAAAACTCCTTTTCAAATAGCTACTTACAGCACTCCACCAGAGTAAATCTTCTCCATCCCTGTATAAAACGATAAACACATTCCATCATAACAGCTTTAGAGAGTCACATCCCTGGCTAAAACATTCAGCTGCATCCAGCACACCTGATGTCTTGGGTCAGTAGTTTAAAAGCACACCTAGAATAAGGAGGGGATTACCAGCTAATTTGACTCACAGCCACCCAAGTTCATAGTTGTTTCTGCCCTTCCTAACTCAATGTGATCTGCACCTCCCTTTCAGTTTTGTTACAGATTCAGAGCAGTACTTTCTTCCTGGCAGTTAAAATAATCTGGCTGTGAGAAAGGCAAAATTAGGATAGTCTTCCTCTTCCATTCTCAGCATTCAGTTGTACTTTCTAGTCCCACAAAAGAGTACTTTTCCAGCTCTTGCCCTTGTGTGGGCCTTGGGTAGCACTATTAGGCTATTTCTGACTGGCCTTGGATAGTACCATGAGGCTGTCATACATGAGACAAGAACACCCTGTGAGGTGGTACTCACCCACCTAACACTTTGCTTTGTGTATGAAGCCACATAACCTTTAATTGACAGACCACAAGCCAGCAAGTCCTTCCAGTGCAGCCAGGCCTGAGTTACACATTTATTGTTACCATAAATAGCTCTGGTCCAGTGTTAATTACAACAGAGTTAGGGGACAGGGACCGTGACAAGGCTTATTTGCCCCCAGACAACCACACACATGAAATCAGGCAACTCAGAGCAGAGGTTTCCATGCAACACATCATTTCACATCCCAGAGCAAGATAGGCAACACTGTGACAAAAGCCCTGGACTCTCTCCCATATTGTGCAGATAATCCATAAATTAATTAAGACCATGAATGATCATCACTATTTGTATTTACAGAAGGTTCTGCATGGGCTTTATTTTTCCTTAAATATTTTGTGTTTGCTGTACAAAAGCTACATGCAAAGAGGAGAAAAAAGTAGCCAAAGATTTGTGTTGTGCTACACAGGGCTCCCAACAGGATGACTTCACGACTCGACAAATTAGCTGGATGTTTTTGCTAAAACCATCATTTGTGAATCATTACGGGTGCTTAACTGGTCATCTGCAAATTTCAGGGTTAACACATCACTTAATGAACAAGTTTGTTCAATCCTCTGAAAATTATTCATTCTGGTTGCCTGAACTCCTGGGGAGACAGCTAATGCTTCAGTTCACATTCTGACATTTTCTGCATAACCATAAAGGCTAGGAAGATGTATATTTGTGTATGTGGGCAAGTGAATAAAAATGCATAAAAAATGAAAAAGAGAGAGAGCTCAAGTGCATACTGAGATTCAGGAACACGAACTTTGTGGCAAATGATGAATGCATAGGACCTTGGCTATAAAGTGAATGTTGTATCTAAGGTAATGCATTTCTTGTCAGGCTTTGTCCCCCCAAAATACCACTCAGGCATGAACTTCTAGAAGCATCTGCCACAGGCACTAGTACCTAATTTCCAGCCACAGTGGTATCAGCATTCTCAGATTAATAATAAGAGCAGCTCTGTTGCCAATTTAGCTAATACAACATCCTTAGTATTGCCTTCAGTAAGCACAATACAGGCTGGTTTCTCACCTAATCCAGGCTTGCAGCACTGCCTCCTGACTTCTCAGAAATGCATTTCTCTCCTTTTATTTTTCCACTCTTTCTTTCTTTCTTTCCTTTTCTTTCTTTCTTTCTTAGGGTATTTTACTTCCCTTTGTATAACTCACTTCTTAGGAAAGCCAGCTCTCTTTCAACACTCTTCCTTTAGAAAAGGTCACCATTTGGAGAACAGAAAGCTTCAAATAATGAATAAGGAATTGACAGGTAGATTGAAAACCCAAAAGGAACGAATAGGCCAGGCACTGGAAATAGCATCCAACACAAAGCTCATCAGCAAATTCCTAACCTGCTCTAGTCACAGCAGTGCAACCCTCCTATGAAGAAATAGGGTTGCTCCAGCTATTAACACACTAAGGGCCATGGGAACTGATGTTAAAAAAAAAAGGCAAATACCTAGCTGTTCTCCAACCACACTGCCAAGGGTTACTTTAAAGATCCATCCAAGTTCCTGCAGAATATCCCAAAGGAACCTGGATCTACTTGTAGCACTAGATGTCTTCCTCCCTCTTTCTAGCACTTCAACCTGTGCAAAGGAGGTCCCTCCTGTGTGTCAAAGAACACAAGATACTGGGATACTGTGGTCAAAAAAGAACTCTTTGCAGTTCTAAAGCAGAGGGACACCACAGTTAGTTGTATGTGTTCATGACATCACAAGTAGGATGCAACCATTATGGAAAGACTGTTGGTTCCTCGTACTTCTGCACACTACAAAGGAGAGATGCCAGCCTGAACCAGAGTACATCAATTCTCTTCATGCACAAAAGAGTCCACACTAGATCTGTTATATGCCCTTCCCTTATTGCCAGGTGGTACAATGCACACTCACCACCCTGATAACCAAATCTTTTAGCACACATTTGACTGTCTCGCAAACAAATTCATAGGTAAATATCAAGTAATACAGCTAAATCACACTGCAGACCTACCTGGTGCTGTAACGATTTGGCACAAGAAGAATGTAACCTTGGTTACATTTAATGGCAGAGAAGATGAAAAGAGTTGTTCCCTTGATCATACTCTTTTCTTTCTTCCTCTAGATCTCAGAGTGACCTTTGCAATTCAAGCCATGCCATGGTCATTAAAATAATAAAAGTATGTTTTATTACTTCTACTTATCAGAAAACTCAGCCTGAACTCTACCTTAATGTCCAATTCTCCTTAATGTTTCGTATCTTACTGAGTTTCTGAGGCCTTTCATCCTGCCATATGAAGCTGACTAACCCCCATCTGTTCTCCTACAAGCAAACAGTAGCTTGAATGAGGTTAATATACCTGCCAAGATGTGCTATGGTGAATGATATGTTAATGATGTACATGGAGTTAAATAATTCACTATCCTAACAATAAGGTGATTCAGTTGTTGCACTATTAAGTTTTGCTTTTCATGGAGGGAGCTTGTTGTTCCTGAACATGCTCTTGTCTAGGTCAAGAGTGGGTGTGTATGCCCAGGGAAGAGGCAGAAGAATGTAGAACTGGCAGCAAACATTTCAAGTGCAAGAAGAGCTGTGTAAATGCAAGACCCAGTCATAAGGTGATAAGGTTAGGTGTCTCAACTATTTTATTCAAGGGTGACAATACTGGAGTTTCATGTGCACATGTAAATGCAACAGCTGTACTGGCAAACCTTGCATTCCTTGTACAGTCATCTGTCAACTCATATAAGCCTTTACCTCATATAATACCTTTACTTTGGTAAAATAAAAGCAAAGAGACTTACAGCCAGCTACCAGAGATATATGCCAGTCAATCCTCTAAACCTTGCTAGCCTGAAGGGACAAGTAATTGGTAATCCCACATTACCAACAGAATTGCCATCCCAAACTGACTGTGACTATGGAAGTCGCATGTCTCTCTATAACCCAAAAATGGGCCCAGGGACAGCAGACTATCCAATTTCCTTTTTTATAAGAGGGGTTAGAAAATACACGAACAGAACAGAGGGTGCTCCCTCCTGACTTCACAGCCCTCACTGCTGGCAACCAGAAGAGGGGCTAATATTAACCAAAACAGAAGCTTCTTTTCCTCAAAAGCCTCAGCGAACAAAAGCTCAACCAAAGAAAGGCTGTAAGCAGGGATTGCTTCCTCTTGCCAAGTGCTGCACCACAACACACTTTAACATTTTACCATTAGATGATCTTACCTAGGCTCAGATCCCTTTTTCCATAATGAGCAGGAGGCAGTGTGGCTTAGAGGCTGCCTGCCACAGCCATTTGTTCCACCCACATCTCTCTAGTAAAACCATCTATGGAGGCAATCCCAGAGGAAAGACTGTCAAGGAAGATCAATGCCACAAGAGTCACTTTTGCAAAACTGACTTCCACAACTCAACAAGAGTTTCCATGTGGATCCCACTTGGTGTCTTTAGTAAAAAGACAGCAAGTGGTTTACTTCTTTCATGCTCTTGTGAGAATAAGGTAGGATCTTTCATACCTAGATACAATTAAGGCATGTGTTTTCATTCTATTCCCACTTGGGAAAAAAACAAAGAGGGCTTATTAATAGCAGAAAGCCAGCCCAAGAAGTGGTCCAACTCTGCATTATTTGCTAGTGTCAGGAGACAGGAACAATTTACATCCCTTGAAACTGGGTCACACATTGCTCTGCCACAACAAAAATTAGCTCATCTGTCCAAAAGGCATTTAATGCTCATGAGGTCTGAAGTTGTTTACTTCTGCTCCAAGGGAGAATTAGGGCCTTGATTCTGCTGTGATGGAGGTTACAAAGTGGTCTCCAGCATGGCTTTAATACATGGATTATAACTGCACACAGCTTATGATTGTTTACATTTTTGCCTTCCAGTGACCACCATAAAGCAAAGAGTCTGGTGCCCAGGGAACAGCACTACTGATTCGATGTGGCAGTGGGTCAGCAGAGGTGAGACAGAACAGCACTGAAAACTACATTCTTTGCATGACCCCGTGCAAAAAATGTCTCGGACATCCACAGCCTGCAGTAAGCATACTTTTGTTGGTCTACAATTCCAGCTTTATCCCATTTACTGGAACAATAAATCCTGTCAGGAGAAGATGCCAGCTATGCTCAGAGAGAGATCCAGCACAGTCTTTAGATACCTTTGCCCTTCTAGTTCATGGAGGAGAACTGAGTTCCAAAGTCACTAGAAAGTCTGTAGTCACAGAAAGTAAATGAGGCTGTTGGACTCTGTGGCTAGGGTCTCCATCCTCAAAATGGAAAGTTTAACTAAATCTAATCAAAATGCAAACAGCTGAAACTTCTTCTGGGCTCTCCAGACCCTATGGATGACTATTTAGTGGTGGCAGCACATAATAGTCCCTGCTTTTCAATGCAGAGACAGCTGTTTCTCCAGCTGGATGAAGTAAATTGTTACTCTTTACAACACCGAAGGAACAGAAACTCAGCCACCTTGGAGAGATGGGCTCCAAAAAGGTCAAAGTAAATTACTGTATGATAATAATTACTTCATCAATAATTAAAAGTGATAATAATCACATTTGGGATGAGCCAAAGGAATACTTTAAACACCATCAGGCACAAGGAGAGGGAATTATACAAAGCAGAAAAGATGTAGACCTAAATTTATTAAATCAGACTAAATTCCTCTTTGGGCTCAAAGGAAAGACAACAGAAAAAAAACAATGCCTGTCCTTTTGCTGTTGTTGTGATGGGAACTCTAACTCACTAACTCTCCAAAAGAAACTCTGATATCTGCAACCTTCAAGGATAACTGATCTTTAGGACAATAGTTCTGTGCCACCAAGGTTAACAACTTTCTCAAATGTGGACCTACCATTAAATTATATAGGTCATACTACAGGAGTGGGTTTGGGGAGTTTTGTTTGTCTGTTTTTTGGCTATTTGTTGGGGTTTGGTTTTTTTTAGAATGCTCTAATATGTCACTTTAAGCTGACCTAAAAAGCTTCTCCAGCCCATGGAGTGCCCATTCACCTAAAATGCTTCATACAGGTGATTCTACACAGGTTTGTCAATGGAGGAACAATGATGGGATACTGGTAGGCAAAATGTGAGACAACGTGTAAAGCTGAAAAGAAGAAAACATTTTCAAGGGTTTTTTTTACTATTGTTATTTTCAGTGATGGCAAACCATTAAAATGAAAGAGATGACATTATGAAAAGCACCAAATGCTAACAGAACACCCAACAAATCTGATCTATTCCAGATGATAGGACAAACATTCAAAGCCCAGAAAAAAAGATAACCAGGATTTGTCCTCTTTAGTGACATAATGAGTTTATTCGTGCAAAACCAGGCCTGCTTGTGCAGATAAATAACTGCTCAAGATAGGTCTGTTTACACATGTGTATGCAGTTTCATATCTGCCTTCTGCAAAGTTGGTATCTAATGCCTGAAACATGAGTTATTTCTGCTGTGATTGAAGGAGGAACGCCTGATCTGTCCAAGAACACTGACTTGGGCATTTCACGACCTTCCATCATCATTGTACCTGGCTTCCTCCTATGTATAAATACATTTGGTCTCAACTTTTCCAAGTGTCCTGACAAGTATGTTCATTCCTGTTTTACCAATGAGAAGTATTCAGAAGCCTGAGAGGACTTAGATTGCTACCTGCTATTCTGGTCTATAAATGCCAAGTCCCTTTTGAACTTCCAGCACTGAAGTCACATGGGAAGACAGGAGCCAAGCCAGGACCTGAACTGACATCTCTTGAATCCCAAAGGATAAGATAACTTTGAACACTTCTCAAGTACAGCTGCCATGTTTTTTGGTCCATCTAGGGTTTGCCTCACATCCCTCAGTACCTCATCGACACACATCTCCAAATCATCAAGCCCTTCACCTTCCCAGATGCATCCATTGTAGTTAATACTAGGCTCTTGCTGGTGCCAGCTGCCAGCACAGACTGTGCCAGGCCTCCTGATTAAGGTGAAAAAGGTATTTTTGTGCTATGACTTGTCAAAACATCTTTTTTCTTTATTAGCAGGGAGAATGTTTCCTGGGCAGAGCCACCTCTGAATCTAGGATTCAACTCTGCGAGCTGCCAAGTAGGTGCTGAGTGTCTCCCTCCCAGTTCTCTGCAAGACTGTCACCAGTAAAAAGCACTCGTGCACTCCTTTCCTCAAAAACTTTGCTCATTAATAATGCTCACAGGCTTTTGTCACAATGCCAAAAAATATTGCCTCAAGCATTCTGCTTGCAGAATAAGCATCTACTAACACTCAATACATCAGCTGCTGCTCGGAATTGTCCAGCAACATTGCAACTTCACTATGCATTTTAATGTATAGCCCAAACAATAATGGTGCCACTGAAGACTGTTCAGAATCCAAGACTTGCAAACCTCAGCTGCTCTCCAGTCTCCAGCACCAGCTTTAATAGAGTCCAGTAAGCCATTCCCCCCAGAGAAGCTAATGCAAGGAAAAACATTTGATAGTACTCTCAGTTCAATCTGCAGCATTTTTGCTAAGGAGTAGAAGATTTGAAAGTTAGCTACAAAGCATTTTCAGAAACTTTGACCATCAACTCCCTTTTGGATATTAAGTTTAAAGACTCTCACAGTATCTAGGCCATTTCATTTATTTCTTATGAGTGCTGGATTTGCCTACTCCAAGCATACAGACTGATGCTCCAAAACACAGCAAGAGGGACTGGAGCAAAGTGCTTTGAAGCAATAGGCTCCCCTTGTGTGATCAGAGATAAGCAACTTGGCACAAGAGGACAGATTCTAGGCTGTACCTTTGTGAGTAATTGCTCATACAGAAATAGCACTTCAAGACCCAAATAGGATGAAACTTATGGATTGTCAGGTCTTTTGTTAAGAACACTACCAAACTTTGCTCCCAGAAGATCTTTCAACCTGCAAAAAATGATGGACAATCTCTGTTTTACAGGTGGAGAGTTAAGCTGCAGAGAGATCATGACTGTCTGCAAAGGGAAACAAGTGCAAGAAATGTTACCTTAAATCAGTGTAGCAACATCCCACAGGACTAAGCTTATTCTGGAATCACTGTGTCAAATAAAGAAATTTTTACAAATAATTGCATCTTCTCTGCACACTGAGCAACTTTCTTGGGGTCTGAGACACCAGGTTCATACAGCTCCAACTCTTATTCAAGCACTTGGCAGCCACTGAAATTAAGCTGGTATCAAGCACCTAAATTCCCTTGAAGATTTGAGCCTAGTGTCTTGCTCTATGGCACAGAGGAAGTCTTGGCAAAACCAGGTTTTAGAGGAAAATCTTCTTTATCTCTCCTTAATGAAACCAGTCCTGCAACCCAATAAAAAAAATGATCCGTCCTCTTTATCACTTATATTGCAGTTCCTTTTCAAGTATTACACTCAGACTGAGCAGCTCTTACCATTTATAACAATCCTGAGCAGACAAGCAGGTTCTTCCCATACCTAATATTAGTATTATTCTCCCAAAGCACCCCAACAGCCCACACCTCACAGTACTCAGCACTTCACAGCCTTCAGCAAACTCAAACTGACCCACTCTACAACAATTTTAAACTATATTCAAACTTACCCACCAACTTTTAAGATCAGGAGTCTATTAGTTTCCCATTTCTCCTTCACTTGAGGTGGAGAGATGCAGTTTTACAAAGCTTTGCAGTCTAAGAGGTTGACAGAGCAAAGATAACTGTGCCATCCAACTGAGGTTTGCTTTTTTTGGTTTGATATGGTACAAACAACTGTCCATGTTTAAGTCTGACCAGTACCAAGAACCCATTGTTAAGAACTGTGGAACATTTCATGTCTGCTGATGTCCCATTAATGCCATCCAAGTAACGAATAGCCCTCCTAGTCTTTTGGAGTTCAAAAGAATACCCAATGGTACAGAAGTGCCACAAGATACACAAAGTACAGTGTTCACCATAATGCACAGGATCTCACATAGACACTTGTGTGTTAAGACCACAACTCAGACACATGATCTAAACCATGGTCTAGACATCAATACAACAGAGGAAATCTTCAGCATCAAAACTCACTGCTAAATTCAAAATGGAAATCTCTCTCTCCTAAGCCACCACTTTCTCTTGCTTTAATCTAGCATTTTGTCTGCACCATCTTAGAAAATAATTAGCCCAAACCCATCTTAACACACATAATCAAAGCAGGAACTTCTCAACTTTGATAGCAATACTTCCATGCTAAATTGGAGGGGCTTGATTTTACAAAGCTACTTTACCACCTGTGGGCATGTCATTATTGCAACACATATCATGCCAAGTGCATGAGCAAATGTTTTCAGCTGATGGTCTCCAGTCATATGGAACCACAAGTAACCACAGCACATAACCACAGCAAACCCACATAGCCACAGCAAACATACCTCACACATCAGCGAAAGGTGACCCCATGGCCAGTATATTCCAAACCAATCTAGGCTATAAAAAGAGTCGGTTAATTTTACTGTCAATAATTTCAGCAGCTAAGATAACAGCATTCAAATCTCATGCTTCAGAATGTGAATTAACAGCCTTCAGCTTCAGAAAGATATCTACTTCTTTGCCTCTGGATATCAGTGAAGAACTAGCATACAGGATTATATGACTCAAACATAACACCCATTTACTGCTCGGTGCCATAAGCAGGAGAGTGCACTTAACAGGTAAAATGATCCAGTACAGCCAAGTCTCTGACACAACTTATTAACATCAGCTTTTACTTCCTACTCTCCCACTGTCTCCATCCTTCCCTGTAACATGATTTTGTTCTGCAGAAGGTCAAATTTTGTTTTCCTAGCCGCTTTCCAACAAACGCATGCAGAATTACCTAAGGGCACTTCAAACACACTTTGATAATTTTTTGTTTTAATTGGGCCAGCTATCTATTATCAACATTAGCACTGAGAGAATATTGAAAACTACAGCTAAAACACTGATTAGCTGCTGTTTGGGTCCTTAATTCCCTAGAAATAGCCAATAGAGCAGGCATTTCCTCCACACACAGCCTCCCTGCTGTGCCCCAATGCAACAGAAGAGCCAGGCAAAGGGAAATTAACCAATTAATTGGTTCTTTAAAAAGGAAAAAAAAAAAAAAAAAGAAAAGAAAAAAAGTAGTTGAGTAAATCATTTAGTACATGGGGAAATTAATAGCAGTAGCTAAAAGACAGCTATAGGGGAAGAAGCATCCCCTCCCTCCCGAAGCTGTCTGTTGCCCTCTGCTGTTCTCTGGGTCAGCTCCTGACAGATCTTGGTCGATGCTCCTCACTCAGGAGCTTCTGTCCTCACTCATGCCACCTCTGGGCTCCATCACAGTTCAGCCAGGACTGAACACCTTCCTATCCCATGGCACCTGTAGAAGAGACACAATGTGGTACCATTTTCCTAGTTTTATTGGCCGAGTCGTTGGTAAACTCTGAAAGTCCTGTCCTGCCTTGCAAGACTCCTAAGAATACTTAGTTTGTGAAGTGCTTGCACATTGCAGGAAGGAAGCCAAACAACTATTGCTAATTGATTGCTAATAAACAGAAGTGGAGTCTACTTCACGGGCACAAATTTGGTCAGCTCAGACTGCATTAGACAGATGTCATGCATTATCAGCTGGTGTTCCTCCATGGGGAGACACTCTGCTGTCCCAGTATCATGTTAATTAGTGACAACACATGCTGTTAGGAATGATCTGCTTCCAGCTGCTGAAAGAGTGGAGGACAGGTTGCAACACAGCTAAGAGGACAAGCCCAAGGATGCTCTCCTGTTGTCTTCTCAAGCTTAAAGCAGTAACCAAAGTAAAAGTGTTAAGCATTGACTGCTTGAGTCACACATCATGAAAATGTCATCAGGAACAGAGCTGGTGTAGCACTGACACATTTACCCTGAAGCAAAACACATACCCTTGGAAGAACCTAAGAGAATGCTAGAAATATTTACCTCTCTAGCATTAGGGAGAGTTAGGAGGAAGTGGACCATACCTCAACAGCCAGCTCCCCAGATGCTCTTTTCTATAGTTTTCAGATCCAGAATCCTGGCAGCTTGCCCCATTTCTGATTTTTCACTGGTCTGTGCACATACTAGTAAGATATACAGTCTTTCTGTCACAGAGTGTCCTCATCTGTAACACAGTGATCATGAGACATAACAGCTGGTTTTGGACACCTGTAGAGAGATAGACAGCTCAAGGCAGGAGCCAGGATACAATGTTTTTGGTGCCACTGGAGTAATAGAGATATCAACAGTTAATCTCAAGCAAGCTGGCAATGGCTGCTGAGATTTGGTTCAACACTTCCCAAACTTCAGTACATTCAAGTATTCTGATTAATTGATCCTGATAATACTTATGAAGTTTTTCTTCTCTCACCTTCAGTATTGATATCAAAATTAATAAGCAGAGTTATTTTGCTTTTTTAGGTGTTACATCAGAGAACAAAATGCATAGGTCAAATGATTGCTATTACTGTCAAAGGATAATTCACAGATCTGGGCAATCACACATTGTAGGAATATAATGATGGTGGTAGAACTGCAATTTCTATCTAGCTCTGGTGCCAGCAGACATGATAGTCCATTACTTTTTCATTGTTGCTAGAATGAAACCACACATGAAACTAGGGAAACAAAACAGAACTTAAGGCTGAGAGGCATCCATCTCAACTAAACTACACCATCTCTTCTGCTCCTTCCTGAAACTACACAGAATTCCAGGCTCCAGAACAAATCCTAACTGTATGAACAAAACTGCAGAAAAATTGGTCTGAGTAAAGAACAAGAATAGAATCAGCAAACTTCATTCTAGTGGGTTCAAAAGCTTTAGGGAGCAAAGTCTACCGGGATCCCAGACCTGACAACCTGTACTGAAATCACAGCTGGAAGGCTCTTGCCAGTACTGCCAGCCACATCCTTCAAATGCCTTTAGTTCGGTGGGAGGTGAGGAGGGAGCAGAGGAGGAAAAAAATCTTTAATGAAAGTAACATTCAGTTTCACTACAAATATATTTTTCATTAAGTTTTCAGAACCTACAATTTTTTTTTGCTTTTCAGAAGAGAAAGCAAGCTAAATGATTTCCTAATTGCTTCATACTCTGCTCACTTTTTAAATGGATTTATTTTATAAATAATTATCAGAAATAGAAGCTGTTTTCAAAACTGAAACTGCCATCATGAAACATTTGCATTTTGATGAAAATGTATCTCCTCCTTTCTGGTTTGACTATCATAAGATAGAGATGAATAAAATAAAATTAATTGTCATTTTGAAAGTATCTTCTGTCAACTCACGTTATTCAGAACACAGCTGGTTTCCCTTTGCTTCAGATTCCACCTGTTACAAATGCTCTAGAGATTCATTACTCTCATTTGGCTTATCATTTATCAGGTCTCAAGAAGTCCTTCTGAGGCCAGGTTTTCAGGGCAGGCTGTAGCAATAGTGTTTAGGTGTCGAGATCCACACTCAGCAGAGCAGACTGGCCTTTCCAAGCTGCTGGATTGCTGACACTTTGCAAATGTCATCTCCAGGGCTGTGCAGCTCTGGATGGCAAGGCAGGCGCGATGGAGCATTACTTGAGAGCACACACATGCACACAAGAAAAAAAAAAATCAATCACTTGCAGCAGAGATTAATAAGGAAGGTGGGATTACAAAATGCCAGAACTGCTGACAGCTGAAGTGCTGAGGAATATCTGCAAACCTCTGCAACTCCTGGCTATGGCAATTTCCTTGGCATATTCACCAGGAGCAGCTCAGCTACAGATTCTGGTCACTGTCACTGCTCCATTCTGCAACACAGGAAAAACACAATTCTCTCCTGTATTGCACTGGCTGGATACACTTACTTCTATTCATCCTATTCTGACTCCACCCTTCATTTTACCTCCAAATGTCAAATTTTCAAGATTATCTCCTTTTACCCCACCAGAGTGTGGAAAAGAGTAGGTGGGTGGTTGAATCCCTTAGAAAGCATTACTAATGCCAAGAGATGGAAGGTACCAAGAACTGGTCAGCTTTATCTATGTGGACGAGACATTATACAATAAACAACAGTTTGGTGTTAGATTGTCCAAACTAACTAACAACTAATGACATTATGTGCAAGTAAAAATATACAGGAGAAATCCAGACTTCAGCTGTAAGTGCAGATATTCCAATACTGCCCGTCCCCTTCCACTGGCATGAGAGTTTGAAGTGAACCAGCTGCTTCTCTGGGCAGGGAATTTTGGCCCACAGAAGAAATCTGCTCACACACAGAATTGGCTGCCAGAGCCAGTCAGCACCCGGTGACTAGAGCCACTCAGCTCCTGGGACCTCACACTCATATTTAACTAAAGCTACCAGCTTTCAGTATCAGTACCAGTAAGAGCAGCTTTAAGTACCAAAGGAACTCCCACTACACCTGAACAAGGACAGCAGGGAGTCAGCACTCCCCTGATCACACCACTCAAGAGCAACCCTTCTGACATTCCCTCACAGGAGTACAAATATCCAGAGGAGGGTGGGGACACAATGCAGCAACAGTAGCACCTACCTCATGTAATTCTCAGTACACATGTGGCAGATGAGAAAGTAAACACCATCTCTCAGTTCTAGGCCCATTAATCAGCCCAAGAACAACCTGCACTGAACCCTTCTACTAAAGGTTACCTGTCTCCAGCTTTCAGGTAAAGTCCTGAGTAGTTTTTTAGTCACTTGGTGAGAAAATAGCATCACAGACCTGTAAGTCTCCTTGGCTTTCTTGCATTCCAGGTATTCCCAGCAGAGACAAGTAGCCAGGACAAAGTACTCCTTGGCTTAACTCACCACCAACAGTTCCCTGACTACAGTGCAAAGATCCCACCTATGTATCACAGAATCATCAAATCCTACCCACTCCCTGAAGAGGCTTACACATGGGAAAACCTGAAGAATTTACTCTTTCACTCTGGGACACAAATCTCTCTCCATCCTTGGCAGGGGCAGCAGTGCAGGACTGAGGAGCAGCAGGACACAGGGTAATTCAAGAGGAAAGCAGCCCCATCAGAGCCATGTGATCTCACACACCTGCTCTGCACAGTTAGTCAGTTAGTTGCAGCTGCTAGAAAAGGCAGCATATTGAACTAATGCCCATTAAGGGTTAGAATGGAGAAACAGCTTGATGGGAAAATAGTAAGAAGGTATATGGGCATGTTTGTTGCCTTTTGAGTTACCAGAAACCCCTGCCAGAGAGAAGCATGGCTCTTAGAGAAAATGGTCATGTAACACCTGTGGAGCAAGCTGGTCATTCCTCCTGCTTACAGATCTAGGAAAGGTGGTGTTTCGTCCTGGGTACAACACTGTAAAAGTGCTGGTGTTGAAATGCTCATTTTCTTCTGTTCATGTACAGAAAACTGCTTCTAGTTGTGGACATTCTATAAACTGGGGTAGGGGAGAAGGAGGCACAAAGGAAATATTTTCCTTCAAAACCTTATTTTGCCTTCAAACAGGGTGGGTGGACACAGAGAAGTTAGAGATCTAAGGGGAAGTCTGCTCCAAAGAGACTGAATCCTGTGTGTGGAAACAAGATCTCCTTTTTCCAAATGAGATAAATGAAAAGAAAAAAACCCACCAAAAAACCAATCTTATTTATCACTCCAAAAAGGTCAGTGTTAGCCCTTCAGGCAAAGCTGCAGGTGCTATTTCCATATGCTTCATGTACCCTGAACTCCAGCTCTGGAAGCTTTCAACCTTTTGTATGAGAGCAAAGAGAAACCATGAATATTTCATATGTTGCCTTCACTTACTTGCAAGTTCCTTGAAAACTATTAAAGTGCAAGTGTAATAATGTCATCATTTACTTGTCATCCTCCACCTGCTCTTCGCAAAGAAAAGAGGAAAAGAATACCTGCACTCCCATCCAAAGCCAATGCAAACACTGTGCCCTATTCCTTGAAAGACAAATTGAAGGTTCTTCCACAGATAGGTGAGATAATGATGCAAATGTCCCAGATCACCTTCTGGATGTCCAAGAAAGTTTTTACAATTATCATTATCTTCTGAAGGGAAGATAGTTCTATGCTATAAGTAGCACTATTTCAGTCTTCATCACTGTCTCCTGAAGCAAGCAGCCATTCCTTATGTTTCCAGGAACACTGTTCACTCCAAAACACCCTGAAATTATTCAAAGTTGACATACAGAATTATCCAAAAGCACTACTTACACCTTTCACAGGTTAAAATACAACCTGTTCTGGGGTGAAATTCAGCAGCTGTTTACACACAGTAACAGTGTGATCTGGGGAAAACTCCTGGAGAACTGGACTTTTGCCAGGCAAGTGCCCAAAAAACTACAAAAAGTGTGCCACAGCTTATGTCTAGGAACACACAAATGGCAGGGACCTCTAGTGCACCAAAGTCTTTTAAAAATATTGTCAGCAACTACCTCCTATTAAAAAAATGCTCCATTTCCTTCAAGGTGCATCTGAGAAGGGCATTACACAGCCTCATTGCTTTGCACAGAAGTCTTTTTCCATTTTACCTTCCACTCATTCTCTAAGGGTTAACAGCTGATTGTTCCTGAACCAACACTGCCCTCTGTTTTCATTAGCTCTTCTCCCTCCATAGTATTTGTGACCTTAATGCATTTAGAGAACAAGCACTTCCCATTTCTGTCATCCTTTCCACCAGTTTTACAAGCTTTTAGTCTCCACTCAGGAGAGGGGATCTCTTTTCCCCAGTCATCTTACTAGCCCATCCCTGCCTGTCTTGTTCCATTTTCAATTCTCCTTCCTTGAACATGGCTGACAAGAATTATACATCATTTTCTAGATGAGATCTTCCTAGTGCTTATAAATTATTGACAGGGGTTAGTTTTGCAAAAGGGAACAGACTTGCTCAAGCATTCAACACCAGCTCTCAAGCATACAATAGCAGCAAAGATACCTCCTTATCTGTGGTGGGGACTACGTATAGCTAGGAGGATGCTTGAATGAGGCTGGTAAGCAGACACTGACAGAAGCACAGGACTGGCCAAGTCATACAAGTGCTTACATTAGTCAGGCTACAGACCACTACATAGGAAAACAAATTGTCAAAAACAGTGGTGGTAATGTAAATTATTTCCTTCCCCATTCACACATACATCGTAATATCAGAAACCACCTTCAGTCAGTCTCCAGGCAGGATTTTTCAAATATAAAAATACCCAACAAGAGGAATGGACTGGACCAGACCTCAAACAAAGTCATGTGCCTATATCTCTTGGTTTCTTCTAGAAGCAAGCCTTGACAAATTGAATACTATGGTTTGCTACAGTGGCTCAAGCACAGCTGCGCAACTGAGTCATGCAGGATGTACCACAGACCCCTGGGAGATGCTGAGCTCCAGCAGAACTGTAGCTCTTTGCAGGCCTTTCTTTGTCCCACTGTCAGAGTAGACTGTGTTGGCTTCCCATCTTGTGCACTCTGGTTTCAACAACCTGTTCCTAATGAGAGAAAAACCTGTTTCTCTCAGTGCTGTCATGGCTTTACAACTCAAACTGGGTTCCTCAGCTCCTTCAGGAGCAAATGAAATATAGCCCCAACCAAGAAGATTTAATAAAGGACAAATGTAACTTGTAAGCTCAAATCTCCCTTTGTAACCCAGAAAACAGTATCAATATTCAGCAAGGAGAATTCAATAGGCAGAAAGCTCAGATGCACTCCAGAGATTTGTCCCAAGGGTCAGACTTCTCCAAGAGTAAATGATTGCAATGACTTTCCACCAACATAGTTTAAGACAGGGAAAATCTCTTTAGAAATCAGTGATTTAAAACAAAATATGCCTTGAAGCCCTGTTCCTCCTACTTGCTCTCCCTTTCCAGACACTCCCTAAAGTAAAAGGATGAGAATAAAATTTACTCTGAAACAGAAAATATCCAAGGTGTATAAAGCATACCCTTACATATACACACAAACCTGGCTAAAAATAAAGGTTCAAATTCCAGATGATGAGGGGAAAAACAAAACAACAAAAAAACTAAAATAAAGGGGCTGAGGGGAAGAACTGATTTCTATGGGAAACTACATATTTGACAGGGACCTGCAGAATTTGAACTGCAATACTCGAATTGCCTCAGGTCCACCACAGAGCCCACTCAAGCAAAACCTTTTGGTCTCTGCTGATGTTTCAAAGTTCAAGCAGATCCTGGCAACTCACTGTTTTCTTGCAAATAAAGTAACTATCACAGCAACTGCAGCCAGCTGGCTAAGAATACAGAGACTCAGTATTATTGGGTGGTTTTAAGTTTTAAAAATTCAGCATCCCAATAGAGTAAATGAATACAGGCCTTGCCAGGTTGCTGATGGCTTCACTCAACTTGCCAATTTTTTTGTGTTTTCCATAATGCACCACGGGTTCTTTCTTAGCCTTCAGCAATACAAGTAGGACTACCTTACCTGCCTCTAACACAGCCTTTCCTATAGCACTAGGAGAAACTTGGAAGTGCTGCCATACCCTCTTCACAGGCATATGCACTGCAAGTGTCTGCCAAGGAGACATCTCACTGTCTGGCAGTACATACTGCCTTAAGCTAAATGTCCTTGGTTTTATACATACTTCACAGATAGAGCAAAAAGGGCCTATCAAAGGGAGCCACAAAAATCAGAACACAGACTTGGAGTCTAAAGTAGCAACATCTGCACCCAAGTTGTGTTTCCTCAGCATACTGTCCTACAGGGGGGAAACTACCCCTCAGTTTCACCTTTCAATGGTGTAATTTGACTTTGAGGATTTTTGGCAGCTGAATTCCCACTGTCTTTCTGACTGCTGAGAACAATGAAGCAAACGACACCTCAGACCTACAGGCTCCAAGCTCCTGACCCCCACACAGAGTGTAACCCACATCCTACACAGGCTATCTCCTGGCACAACACAACCCTAGAAAACCACACAAATGTTCATTATCACATTAAAATGCCATTGACAGGTTACAGCATTACATACAGATTTAAAGCATTATACTCCTGGGCCTGTAAACAATCTAGGATAAAGAAGAAACTTCCCTGCAGCGTGTATTATCACATAGATGCCAAGTATTTTCCTGAAGCATCTGGTATTTGTCACAAGGTGTGGGACTGCACACTTCATTCTTCTGATACCGCACCACAGTTCCCATTGTGATGCCTTATAGTCTCCAAGTCATGAATCACTAAAAGGTGACTGGGGATGCTCTTACCAGGATTAGTGGAGCACAGCTTTGCCTCCAGGAGAGGGCACCAGCGGTGTATCCTCACTAGCCAAGGAACTGCTTTCTCCCAGTAAAGGGCTCAGCAACAGAAACGTACTCGGGTGACAATGCTGCTGATGATAGATGAGGTGAGCAGAATCCATCTTCTTCCTACAGCTATATTAGTTCTGCAGAGCTCGCAGGAGCAAACAACGCATTTTCTCAGCAAAGGAAAAAGACTCAAGGACACAACTGGAAAAGTGGGTCTATTGAATAAGGGGGTGCTGTGTGCACTTAAGCATTCTACTATAGACAATCTCTGCCTAAGGTAGATACAAAGCAAAATTTAACATTTACCAATGGAAAAGGCATCTAGGAATTGAAGTATTTGGACTTGATACCCTTTGATCCCATCATTGCTTCTCCTGTAAATCTATTATCCTTTCCTTTCCTAGACTATGCTCATCTTTACTATAGTTTTCAGGTCTTTTGAGCAAGAATGAACTCCAAGAAAAAATTAAATAAAAGGATGGCCAAAAGGCAACTAAAGAATCCAATTTTCCCCACTCCTTTCACTTCTCTATTACTTATCCATCACCCCTGGAGCCAGAATGCTAAATTAGATAGTCTTTAGGTTGGTCCCAATCAGCCATAGTCACATTCAGCCCTGGTCACTCAAGACGGTGTGAAAAACTCCTGGGCTTCAGTCTCCTGGCATGCCAAGAAGCAGAAGATGGAAGAAACTCCTCTAATCAGACACTGCTCCCTTATAAACAAATTACCTGGGCCCCTCCCAACAAGAGAGAAACGAGAAGCATGTTCCCTCCAAGTCATTTCTCTCAAGCAGCCTGACGTTTGGGCTAGATTAATCAATAAAGTATGTCCAGGCAGTGCCTCTAATTGGAACCAGCCCAGCTGACAGCACTGCAGAGAGCGCTGCCTTTGCACAGTGGTTAATTACTTCAGAGAGTTTAATGAAGTTTCAAAAGACTGAAACCTTTCTTCCTATCAATAAGGAACTGGGTTTGTTACATGCCACAGTTATTCAATTAGAAGTTGTGCTCACAAGCCTGGCTTCAGTCTCACCTTTGCATGCTAAGGAACAGTGTATCAATCTGCATCTTTGCCCCTAATGAAGACAAAGGAGATACAGGCACCATGACCACATCTCTGCCCTGCAGAGTGTACTCTGCTTGCAACAAGAAGCCTTAGTCTCTCCCCCGTTTCCAAAGAAACCAAATGACTAACAAAAAAAGCTGAAGGAGACAGACTGACAGCCCTAGAGTTCAGCCATCACCCAGTAGCTCCATCGTAACGTGCACTGCTTCATCTGCCATGTCCTGTCTGCATGTCCAATGCCAGGCCTAGAAAAGCAACCCATAAAGGTTAGAGGTCTGTTCAGTGCTGAACACAATTTTATCTTTCCATCATTGAACACATTTGCATTTCAATCTGGGTCTCCTTTTCTCCTTTCCCTCTTGAAGTCTTTTCTCTTTCTTTGGACTATTGGGATAAAGTATTCAAATCAATGCATCATTTGCTCACCCTGGCAGCTCCCACCATCTAGAAAGATAACAGCATCCATTAGCACAGTCACAGATAAGGATCCCTTCCTGCTATTCCCACTGCAAAGCTCTATCCTCACCCTTGCCAAGTACTTACTATTTGGTGGAAAAATTAGCTTTTACCAAAATCCAGCACACAAGCTTTCAGAAAAGCAATGAAATAGGATGTTTGGTGGGGGTTTTTTAAGCTGATTTATTTCCATTCAGTCCTATTACAGAAGTTGCAGAAGCAGGAAAAGCAAAGATGCAGGTTCCGATTGCTGCATTTACATTTCTATAGCTCATACTCAGCTCTCATTACAAGAACCCAGCAGCTAGCACACAATGTGGACTGATGCTTTTGATAACTGATGAAAATCACAAAGCAAGGGAGAGTCTGCATTTACAAGTTCTCTTCACTGCATAGCACTTGCTTATTTAGATCATATAAGGCATTGTTTGCTAACTACACAATTTCATATCACATTGCAGGATATTTTTCTTTTACCTATAGTCCAGCTTATTAAAGATATACAGGACTAGAAGCTTTCAAGGATCCAGAAATTTCCGGTACATTTTCATTTTGAAAGGAAAATATTATATTCTCTTATAGTTCCTTTCAGCTAGTCACAATTTATTTCCTATGCAGCTACCTCAGGGGTAACACAATGAAGTGGTTAAATTGCCAATAGAAACTATACATGAGACCTGACAAAGAGAGGAAACAGAAAATAAAATAAAATAAAAAGGGGAAAAGAGAAAATAAAAAAATTCCCGCTGTATTTTGTGAAATAGAATAGGACAAAAAAATTGGTGGGGAAAGAAATGTAATTCAAGAACCTCTGGGGTATATTGCAAAGAGCAAGAAAGAAATTAAAAGCAATAAATAAATAGTTGACAATGTCCCTTTTAAACCAAAAAAAATCCGGGTTCATATGTTCTACGCAAACATTAACATCTGTTGTATTGTCTGGATGGCTACAAAAACAGCCAACCTTTGTGAATCTGTATCTCACACCATCAGCCTTCCCCCTTTCCTGCCACCCCAAGTAATTTCTGAACTAGTTACCCACCATGCCAGTAGAAGAATCCAGCCGAAGCAGATCACAGGACTTATTTTCGGGTTCCCCACTGGTCAATTACGAATCATACAACACACTGCTATTGTTTCCAAGATTAAAACTGAAAACTACTCTTGAGCAGGACACTGAGCCATCAGCGAGGAACAGCCCATAGCTAGCTGGAAATTGGTCTGTGTTGTTCTTCAAAGGAGAGAGAGCTCCTACTTTACCATCATGTCTTCTATTTCAAACTGTACATAACCAAGCAATGGACACTTCCCGGAGCTGCAGCCAGAACTTCCCATTCTCTGCTGTGCCACTCTCCCTCCTAAACAGCAGGATTTACTTCATTGCAGGCACCCTAGTTTTAGCACCTCCATCACAGACTTAACCCATCACACACAGCAAGTGTGTTCAGGGCCATCACTCCCCACTCTTTGGAAAATCCCTTCTTTAGGATTCTCACCACCCACCTCCTGCCCTGTGCCAGTCACTCCCTGAGCGCAAAGCTGTGTTTTGCCTGATTTCCACCCACAGCCTTGGGTTCTTTTCTATTCAGACTTGTGAAATAAGTTCTGTAGATGAGGTAGTGACTTGCAAGATCCTTACTCCTGGCATAACCAGCTCCCACCATCCAGGCTTAAGGGTGAAGACCTGACACCAAGCTGTTCAGAAAGAAGTCAAGGGCAGGACAAACATCTGGACCCTACTGTGCAGTGTTTCTCAGCTACCCAGAGTGCTGCAGAGTGCCTTCCTAGTCACCGAGGTCCCCATGTGTCTTCCCTCATGTCTCATATAGGGTAACAGTACCTGCTGTCCCAGTTCAAGGGTGTCTCTCCCTTTTCTGGCTATGATATAAACAGAAATTTATAAAGGCTTTCTAGAATCAAGGCCAAAATTGTCAAATTATTATTATTATTACTTGCCAGCTGATGTGTTTAAAACAAAACAAAACACAAAAAAACACAAAAAAACCCCAAACAAAGGCAGCAAAAGGGATTAGTATACCCTATAAGCATTAAAATAAGTCATCTCTCTGGGAAAGTGCCAGACACAAACTCAAATAACAGCACATCTTTCCCTGACTTGTGTGTAGCAGTTGGAGGCTGTCGACAACAGTTCATGACCTGACCCAGCCGTTTACCATTTTGAAGCACAGAGGATTGCCTTGCCAGTTAAAGCAGTTGAGTCTCCATCATAGTCAAAACCTAAAGCACCAGAACGCAGGTCTCAAAAATGGACAGATGCATATATTTACACATGTCAAACTGCCACAGCTACAACCATAATTGTTGAGGCAACTTAATGCAGCAAGGGAGCAGTGCATACCTACAACTCAACCATAACTCACATCCAGTGTCCCCAATAGATTGGGAGAAATTGGTTCAAGGGCCCTGTACAGAATGACCTTTGTTTTATCCTGGAAACTGAATAGGCCAAGCAAGTCCCAGTATGAAGAAAGCAACTCTCCTGGGATGCTGAAGAAAAAGGATGGATAACAAGCAGACACAAGTTATTTGGGAAAGCACTGATTTACAACAGCATCATGCGGTCGTTATCAAATGGATTTCCTACACTTTGGTTTTTCCTACATGAGTTATTAGTAGCCAATGTCTGGAAGGCTGGCCATTACACACAAATGCCTTCCAAAACTAGGACAGCCATTAAGTTCAGAAAGCCACAATGCTGGCCAACAAACTATTTACACTGTTCCAGAAGCAAAATACATTCCCAACAAGCTGTCCCCCAGCAAAACCAAAGATCTCACAGTATGTGACCAAAACAGAGACAGGGACATGCTGTCATGTAATCAAGAACAGCAGGCTCTAATGAAGCCACATGCTGTCACTGCTTTTAGACTACAAATAAAACCTAACCATCCTGCAGTAGAGGCAGAAATCAGCATAAACCTCTGGCCTCTGTCACAGGGGATATCAGGTTAGACAATCCTGAAGAACATGTCTACCTTTGAAATCTGTTCAGACAGGCTAGTTGAAACATTCAGTCTCCAAACACATGAACCTTTTCTTCTCAACAGCCTTTAGAGAAGATGAAGAGCATTTTGGAAACCCCAATTAACATGGAACACTGAGATATTGGGTTAATTAAACTGCAGGGTGGGATTCCAAGGCCCTTTACCCAAGATATAGACACTGGCAGTTCCTTAGGGCTTCTCTCAACTTGTTCATTACTTTGCCATCATTCTTGAAGGGCTATGTTCCATTGATAAAAACAAATAGGTATGTCAGAGAAAATCTACCCTTTTAAAGAGCTGTCTTTCAGTCATCCTTCAAAAACAAAAACTAAGCAGGAAAAAACAAGCACATGCTTACCCATATTTTCCTTGGAGTTGCACAGAGATTGGAACAGCTTTTATGGGGGGGAGAAGCAGAAAGAGGACAGACCAGGTCATTACATTTGGGGTGCGGCAGTATCATCTCAAAGGATCCAGCAAAGAAACTCCCACAGCTGACTCTCTGCTGGCCAGTCCACACATATGCACAGCACTTTGCAGAGACGCAAGCTCATGTACCAAAAGCACTTTGTCTACAGTAGGCCAGGTGTGTAACTGTGTGAAAAAATAAATCTTTTCTGTATCACTCCACTATGATCTCTCTACAACAGCATCAACATAGCCAGGCAGCTCCCTGTTCCCTCCAGAACTAGGTCTCTGCACAGGACACGCACACCCAGAAACACAGGATCAGTCTTCACAGAAACCAGAGCACCTTTATGAAGAAAGAGGGAGGAAAGATCAAAGTTCTGTCAGTTAAGTATCAGGGGCCACAGCTATACTGCAATCCTACTTTTGCATAGCAGACAAGACTCTCTAATATGCAGTCTCTTTAATTTCTACTCTCACAGCTGTTCTTTGTCCATGGAACAAAGCCTGATCTACTTATAGATTTATACTTATATAACAATGCTGAAGTGGTGATGAGCTTTATTAGTGTATTTATTATTAACCAGGTGGACTAGAACAATCTCCACCATGACTGCAGTTTACCAGGATGAGGATGCATCAGCAGAACTGAATCTTATGTAGGCAGTAGAAGCTGGCAGAGAGGAGGAGGGATGCAGTGAGTCACCCACAGCACTTATCTGAGGCAAGTTTCTCCTAGATGTCTACATCAGCTTTTTGGTTCCCCACACACACACACATTGCCTAATCCCTAGGGATAGGCCACACAGGCTATGGAAGGGATGAACCAACCCCTCTTGGCACCTAGAGAAGACATAGTTAACATCACAGTCCAAGCAGATTCCCAGGAACAGAAAACAAAAAGCCACCAGGTCCTGGTCCTCCCCTAGGACTTCACCTACTGGCTAAACCCAACTCTGTTCAGCTCTGTTCATTTGTGGAAGCCCCACAGATGGGAGGGAACATCCCACTGGGAACACTGGATGAGAGGGTGAGAGGAAACAAGAGCAACACAACTGGGATACCAGAAGTGACACTGTCACTTCCAGTAGAATAGTCCAACCAATACTTCTGCTAGATGCAGTCTAAGCTTCAAACATTTCAAACACACAGACCCACAAAGACAACAGACTGAGCAAATGACAGAGGCAAAGAGTTTTGCAGAGGAGTAGAGAAGCTTCTGCACTGCAAACTTTTCAGATCCAAACCTAAAGCCTTAATCAGGAACAGAAGAGGTAGCAGAGGAGTCACTCAGTCTAGTCAGAGGAGAGTGGCAAAGGTTCTGTATGAACTCTGGTTGGGAAACAGCACTCAAACACATCCCTCTATGTCTTCTCCCCTTACAAACCAGCAACATTTTGATTGTCTCATTTTAAATTTGAACTTTTTAAACAAGTTACAACAAAGCTTATGTGAGGTTAATCACTCCCCATTTCCTCTGGCATTCATTGTAATAGTACTAATTACAATAAACACATTTTAAATTAATGTGCATGTCATATGCATATATCAATTGCATTCTAATTTACCTTTGACTAACATCCACAGACTGAACGTGTTTTCAATAATAGAAAGCTCTGACATAGCTTGACCAACCTCTGCCTGTCAGACTGATCCCACTGCATGGGGAGGCCATGACAGATGAGACTGATGGAGGGAAAAACATGCAAGCCACCATCAGCAGCTTACAGATTCAGGAAAGCTCAGCCTATAACACACAGTAAGGGTGAGCCTTTTCTTTATGCTAAGCCATCACCAGTGTCTGCCACTTTGGAAACGGATGCACTCTTAGAATTCCAGAGTGCATTGCTAAAGCATTTCAGGTTTGATGGCAAATAGGGCAGATTTCATTTTTACTAACACATAATGGTTTAGCCATTATCAGCCACCTCCTTCTTTGCAAGACACAATTCCTTCCAAGCATCCATCAGCACAGCTCTGCCAGACAGGGCCATGACAAGGCACAGCCCCAGCAAGACTGGCAGGAACCTTCAGTAGAGTCAGAGGTCAAATGACATTTTTGCCAGTAACAGACACAAACAGAATCAAGCGTGTTCACAAATGACTGTTTAAGTCGGTCTGATACAATTGCTGAGGTGTGGGTGACCTGTCCCACAGTCAGTTTATGCATCAGTTAAACAGATCACAGGTAAGTAAGGGGGCACTGTGGGAAGAGTTTGAACAATTCCTGTAGCACGAACACATTCCCTTCTCTGAGCTGCTTGTTCTGCCCCTCTGCCAGAGGGCACATTCATTACAGCAAAAATAGTGTCCCTGACACAGACACACCTAGAGATAGAAATAATTTTTAAGTTAACACTCCAAGATGTGAAACCCAACCAGTGCTGGATTTGCAGATAGTATACATGCCACATCTCTTTCAGAGCACTTCATCAGCCTAACCTGAGAGAGGAGCAGCTGAGATGACTTGCTTCCACTCCTGTCCTTTCTGCTACAGACACTGTAGGAAGGATGATAGAGAAGTTACTGACTCTAGCTAAAATTGATGCTTGTCTCTCCAAAGTTCAGTGGTATCACACATAAAGGATGCACATCATTCAGCACTGAGGACTCAGATGAGAGGTAGCAAGTGATTACAGCAGTGTAACTTGACAGCATCCCATGCTTACAGTCAGATTTGCTCAGGCAGCAAAAGGAAAGGTTGAATAAGCTATTGCTGAAAAACAGTTTTTAACAATCTTGATGAGCCATCAGAAAACTTAACACATCAGACTGCTAAAAATTTAGTCCAGTAGTATTATTCTATCTCACCAGACAGCCTACAGATCTGGCCCTGCTCTTACTCCAGCATCTTTTGTTGCATTCTTTCTTAAAACACTTTCAAGAGCACACTTCTGTCTCAAAGTTCACATAAAGAGGAAATTCATATGAATATTGGACCACAGTTTCTTACAGATTGATCTGAACTCTGCTCAAGGACCCTGAACCTAACATTTGGACTTTTCAATTTGACACCAAACCAATGTCAAATGACCTATGAAGCTAATTCAAATTAACTGGCACATCAAATGCTTGTATGAAGGAGTTCATGAGTCACTCATGGACAAAGAATGAGTCATAGGAGATACATAGGAGATAATTTTGAAGAATGAGTAAACCTGAGAAAAATCCCAAATTGCCAATGAACAATATGCAAGAAGGAAAACATGTTCAATTTACAAAATAAGTTAATTGCTATGAATTAGTCAGATGGCTCTAGTCACATAAACAGATCCATTGTGGGCTGGTGTTGCAGTCTATATGTCACAGTTGAGCAATCTGAATCTCTATTAAAGGTGTCTCTGACTTTAACAAGAGTTACTGCAATGTATATCCACAACACATTCTGGAGATATAGCCCAGAAGAAAATCTAGTCCCACAAAAATGAAACAGCTTTAGCTTCTCCAATGTGTGACGCTTCCCTGAGCACACCTAGATCCCAGGCCCATTGCAAGGCTCTCAGGAAGAACTTACACTGACCCATATCCCTCCCAGGGCTCCATGCCAGTGGAAACACAGAACTGCTCATTCTTAATTACCACTGTCTATAAACTCATCGTTAAGAAAGGAGATGAGAAAACCTAAGGACTTGGTCAGCTCAGAGAACACAGTCACTCCTTCCTTTGTCCCTTCAGCTGCTGAAATACCCCAGCCCCAGTCCCTCCCTAGTAAGCAAGACAGAACACCCATAAGAGCTTTCCACTGGGGACAGAAAAAAAAAAAAAAAAAAAAAGAAAATTTAAAAATTCAGTTCTTTTCCTGCCCAGTTAAGGAAATAACTTGTTCATATGCTTTGCTCAGCCACCAGGTCACACCACCAATTCTGTTACTTAAGCCCACTTAAGCACCCAGACAGTCCCATCAGCATAGCAGAGGCCCCTGCAGGCCTTGTATCAAACCTGGAACCTCCTGCCTACCTGAACCCAAAACTTCCCCAAACACCGAAGTCTCTCAGAGCAGTATTTCTGAAGGTCCAAACACAACATATTGGTTCAACAGAGAGGCTAATTCTAACATTTGGTACACATTTGCTATTTCTCTTGTGAGTACAGTCTCACAAACAGTAGCATCAACAAAACTGAGAGGAACAACATCCACAGATGGGGATTTTAAAAAATTCAGACATCTCCTAAGCCAGCTTTGCTACTTGTAGAGTTTTAACATCATACCCCCAATTCTATGTATCTGAGCCTTTTTATATTTAACCCTGCCTAACTCAAGCCTTCTTAGAAGAAACCCAAGCCCGAATCGTGAAATAGATTATTATAAAGGTGTTTTTTTTTACACAGCTAAACAAAATTTAGCCTGACTTCCAAATGCGCCTGTACTACCTTTATTTTCTTGTACGTTTTTTGCCAACCTGTGGGTATAAGGATGGATGTGTGTATAGGACGGTACAGGTTTTTCCTTTAATTTTTAGCCATGTTCAGTGCTACACAGTTCATTGGCTCGTAGTCAGCCTGCTGTCAAACAGATTGTAAAAGAACTGTTTTAATTACTTTACTTCTTAAAGCTGCCAGTCACTGACCCCAGTTCTGCCAAGCATATTATCTGTCTCAGGATAAAACACATAGGTTTTATGACTACCTGCAGTCAGGAAAACATCTCCCTGCAGGATGAAAGTAAAATAAAGCCTCTCAAGTAAGCCCTCTCTGTATGCCAGCACTGGCACACGTCTCCTGTGAGACTCACCAATCCATCTAGTATTGGAACCCATATTTAAAACCAACCCTTAAATCCCAAATGAGTAACAAAGCAGTGAGCTAAAGGCCCCCATGATTCATCAGTAGGAAATGTAGTCAGCATTCAGTATCCTACATCTGCTAACAGACCAACTAATGGATCAGTTCTCACAGCACTGCTTGAAATACAGAATATTTAGTCAGTCTGGAAAGGACTTTATAGTTATTGACATACAGGAGGGAAGAGTATCTATACCTTTTTGGACCAGATGCTCAGACTTTCCCACCTGATAGCCATAAAGCTCTAAGTAGGACTAGGACTGGGTTCCAAGTACAGCTAAAATAACAGGAGTCATATATCTCTCCTTCCCAAGAAAGGTCTGCGTAGTTTTCAACTATCTTTTCCTCCCCCTGAATTTGTCAGCTTCATGAGGCTGGGAAAGCTGAAAAATACCTGAAAAGGCACAGAAAACCAGAATCAGGCTCATCACCCCCCATCACATATGTTAAAAAAAGTAGAAGCAGGAGCCACAACCACCAACCAGTCATATATACCCAGAGCAGCACTTACTGAAATTTAAACAGCTGATCAGCACTTAACCAGCTCTGACCCACGCTGCAAGTGAAGCACAGCTCCTAAATTCTTACCCTCAAACTCCCAAGTACTCTATTAATTTTCCTTACAGTCTGTGCTGGATCATGACAGACAGGCTAAGTAACAAAAAATCTACCCACAGTGACCAGAAATTCAAGTAATGACCTTGAAATGACTTGTAAACAATTTTCATGAGTGCTCAAAACTTCAAATAAGAACATACCACAATGCAGTAGCACCATTTTGGCCTGAAAGACTTTGATCCTTCCAGCCACCAATGAGATCTAGGTGAATGGAAGTGGCAGGAAATGTTTTCTTTTTCTCTTTTTTTTCCCATCCCTCCATTCCCAGCAGCTCTTGGCTACCTAGCACCAAGAGTGTGCTACCTTTTGAGACACAGCATATCCCTAATCAGTGGGAACACCAGGGCAATCTCATCTAGAGATGCTGCAGATGAAAAAGCACTAGATCTATAGATCATATAGATCTATAAAGGCAGACAGGGAGGATAAGTTTTGAAATGTAAGTACAACATAACGAAACAGCACAAATGGCTGGTCAGTGCAGAAATAAACCAAGTGTTGGTAATACAACCACTTTGATGCAGCACTAGAACCAAGCTGCTGCCAGAAACAGTAGTCATATGCCACTTGACCACCCTCAGCTGTTCATTCCTACTGCAAACCTTGTGCCAGTCCTGAAAAGATAGGTGACAAATTCAGGGGGAAGAAAAGATAGCTGAAAACTACACAGATATGTTTGGGAGTTTTGAGTCCCCCACCTGATGAATCAGCCCCAAGGCCTGGCTGATGCCGTGCCAACTGCAGTGCTGGCCCAAGGGAGGCCATGGGAACAGGCTGCAGCTCAGCCAAACAGAACAGTCTCTGCTGGCAGCAGACAAACAGTCAGATGGAATCACAGTGTGGCAACCATATTTTAACCTTTCCATATAAGAAATGCTCCTGTCATGGAGCCTTCTACTAAATAGCTCATAATATTCCTGAATGCACTATTCTGCAAGATAGAAATTGCTATTACTGTCACGTTACCACCATGTAACCAACAGAACTAAAATCCAGACCATGATAAAAAACTCCCAGATAAACACTGGATTCAAATAATCCAAGTTTTGCTGAAGCTTAGTAAATACATAGCTTGGAGATACTGCCAAATATAATGAAGTGGCAATGACAATGGAACAGCATTATTCATTCTGCTTTCAGGTCCTTTGCTTTAATGCTTTACAAATGTATTTGCCCAAACCTAAGAAGTTTTATGTGAAGGAATTCTAAAAGGGATACAGCTTGTAATGTACTGCCAGACAAGCTGCTGGAAGAACTAAGGTTAGAGAAAGTTCAAGTGATCAATAAATGTGAGGAGTTATAAAGCACAGAAAGCACTTAGAAACACTTCAGTACCTAAATACTAGAGTTTTGTCAACAATTTTCCCTCCAAATATCTTTCTAATAGTATATTCCTTTGACCAAAAGCAAACATTTCTCTGCCTTTTGATTCAAGTTTTTTGTCCTTGTTCCAGATGTGAAAAACTAAAGTGATTCCCCCAACTGAATGCAGAAGAATACTTTTGTTAAATATTATCTTTAAGAAAACAACCATAAACAGAACACACAAAACAACAAAAAAACCCTAAAATAAACTACAGCATTTCAAAGAAGCTTTCGGTTCCACACACTTTCTGCCCTGAAACAACTTAAGTAGAACTGGTCAAAGAATTTAAGAAAGAGAAGGAAGAAGCAGCAAATAACACAAACCCTTGGGAATAATGAATGGTTGGTGAAATGAGTGTATATTTACCAATCCAGCCTTTTAAAGTTCCTTCTGCCCTGTAGAAGCAGAGCTTGTTTTTAAGGGGGGGGGGGGGGGGGGGTTTTAAAAAGAGGAAATTGCTCAGAGGAATTCCTCCCTACCTTGGTCAAAAATCAACTGCAGGACAACACAAGGAGTAAAAAGCTATAACCTTTAAGAGTAAGGAGGACTGCAAACCACAAAGCTTCTCATAGGGGGTCTTTGTGTATCTTGGAATGATAAATCTTAGAAATCAGAAGTCCCAAGATCATATATATCTAATGACCAAAACACTTCCCCAAGCAGCAAGGAGACAAAATCCATTTGTGTTTGTTGTTTTTCTGTGGAAGAATGAGACAGAGCAGGGAGACAAAATCTTCTCTAACAGGTACTCATCAAGAACACAGAGTGAACTGTGCTTACAGTGATCTCATTTTCTGCCATTACACAGACCCACAGCCTTAACCCCACTCTAAAGAATGTAACTCAACTGGGTAAATAAAGAGCCAGATAATAAAAGAACATCAATTCAAGCTTCCAGCCAGCATGGGCCCAGAAACATGTTTCCAAGCACCAGCTGCTACAGGGACCCAGAGTAGAAATCAGTCTCTTCCTTATAATCCCCTTCACTCAAGCACCACCACTAAGGAGAGAATCAATAAAGCATGGGGGACAAGACCAGGTGGTGGTCAATG
The DNA here is from genome assembly GCF_000695815.1 of Acanthisitta chloris. NCBI lineage: Eukaryota > Metazoa > Chordata > Aves > Passeriformes > Acanthisittidae > Acanthisitta > Acanthisitta chloris. Next base: position 156,024 of record NW_008662420.1, read on the forward strand.
GGTGCCTATATCTACTTTTGCACTTGGGCTTTGCCATCTGTACCCATTACTCCAGGCAGAAGGCTCTGGGTTCCAAGGACTGCATGTACGTGTGTGCATGCACACTCATGTGTGTCTTGTAACTGGCTTAAAGAAAACAAAACAAACAAAGCCACAAAAAAACCCACATGTAAACAACCTCTGAATGCAACATAAACAACAGTTTCAGTGACTCTGAATTTGTCCATCTCTCTTTAGGAAGGATTTTGACATGCCTCTAAAGAATTCTTTGCAGATCTATTGCTTAAATAGAGCTATAGAAGCCTAGCTTTCAACGGCCAACTGATCCAACACCACCTGTCTCTGGAAACAAGAACCTCATGGTAGCCTCCAGGATTTGAGCCTTCCTCCATGGTTCATCCTGAAGACAGGTCATTTCTACTTTTCTCCCTATAGCAAAAGGTATCATGCTGTCATTTCTGTGCAGTGAAAATCAACAGTTAAGATCACAAGGGAATTGCTAAAAGCTCCCTGAAAACATTTTATTTTCATCTCCATTTTGCACCTCTGGCTGCTATTAACCATCTTTATGTCAGTGATACCTTTTGTTGACAGCTCATCAGAATAAAATGTCTGTAGTTTATCACAGCTGGGGTGACTGTGAACTTCAGGGGACAGAGACAAGATGGGCAACCTTAAGGAAACAAAAAGTCCATAGGGTGACAATCTTAACTTGTAATGCTGAATAAAGGATATGTAAAATTCAATGTGTAAATCTATCAGAAAAGTATCACTTACTCCTAGGTGCACTGTTGCAAGTAAAGGGGAATCAGATGTGCTTGGGCACAACAGCCACATGGGAACCTGCTGGTTGTAGCAGGAGCCAATCAGTAGAATCACTGCAATCTCAAGCAATGTGTACGGGTCACACAGAATAATCATCTCATTAAGCTTCTGCAAATCACCAATTTCACCAAGTGTCAAGGTTAACAAGACTCCTATCAATATCAATGGTTTGGCACAGAGGAATCATCCACCATCTGTATTATCAAAGCATGCAAGAAACAAGATGTGAATGCCTTCTTTTCCCCCCCTCCTACCTCCAGGTGATCCCTACCCTATACACATGCTGCAACTACAGCTGCTCTGAAGTTTCTGACAGATTACCCCAGAAAGAAAAAAGCCACTAACTGAGCATGTTTTGCAGAAGTACATTCATTTCAGTGAGCCTTCTGCTGAAACGTAAGCCATCCTCCCAGTCCTCGGCCAACTACCAGGAGGAATCAACTGTCATATGGCACAATGCAAAGTGCATGACACAGCTAAGTCCTCAGAGTTTGAAGTATTAAGGCTTCCAACATGTACAGCTCTCCAGGCAGCATCTCCATTGACTTTGCAAAACCTAAGTATGCTAAAGCCTTAAGAGAGTCACATCAGCAACTCTGTGCCACCTCTAACCCTGTGCAGCCTGGGAAATGAAGATACTGCAAGTCCTTATGCAACTGCATGGCAGGACTTCCCCTGGAGCCTAGACTTTCACACAGAAATATTCCTTCTGCAAAATCAGTATGAACAGCACCATAAAGGATTTCAGGGTAGTCCCTGGAAAGCTTTTTTAAATCTCATGTCTATCCCCTCTTTATTAAGCATGTTTATTCTCACAAAGCCTGAAGAATCAAGTCTTCATGCTCTTTATATCAGCCATAGCTGGAGCAAGTAGGTAGACTCAGAAGCAAGATATCTCATTCTTATGCAGACATCTACAGAAACCAAAGAAAAGAAGATGAAATACAGAACACTCCCAAGATGGCACCAGAATGGCTCCTAAACCACTAAGTTTTTCTAACTTCCCTTGAAGCATCAGTGAGTTTAACAGCAGTAAAAGTAGACAATAAAATCCTGCTTTTAGGATTCCCAGTCACCAAACCCCCTCAACAAAACAAATTCCTTCTTTGCTTATTTTAACTGCCAACATGTTTTCCTTTCCAGTCCCTAGGAAGAGGAGGTGCAGCATGCTACTGCACTAGCTGTCACAATCCAGTGTTAACAGTACTCTCATATTTTGCTAAGGACGATTTTCTTCCCCACACCTATGTGGTCAGTTAATAAACCACCTTCCAAATTTGGAGTCAAAGGAGCATTCTCAACTCTGCCACCTTCAGTTACCATGAAGCAGCCACATCAAACTGACAAACTAATTTTGATGATCAGCAGGCTTCCAAGAGCAGCTACTGTACCTTGGAGACCACCATTGTTTGGTAGATCAGTTTGGAAAACACAAGGGAAAACCAGCTAAACATTACACCAATGTTAATTACCTAGTACAAGAACCTGCTTGACTTCATGCTGAGTTAAGACAAGGTTGCTCCAGCAAAAATCATTTACCTTGACTCTGCTGAGGGATGGCAGGTCTTTCAATCATCGAAATTTCATTGTAAGACCACATTTTATAACCCCAAAAGTCTCAATGTTCAATAACCAATTTTTTTTTAAAATCAAAGATCGGGAAAATTGTCCTCCTCTGGGGAAGTATTACAATTAATCAGCAAGAATGTAACTGCACCACTATCTTCTAAAGCAGACAAGTCAGAACTGTTTAAACTACAATCTCTGAGACTCTTTCATGCTAAGAGTCTTCTCTTGCAGCTGTTTGATCCCTGTGGGTACAGTAGACTCCTAATGGTCACAGAGAAATGCAAGATAATGAAAATTGTAGACAGTCACCAATTTGTGACAGTATTAATGTTATAAAGCCCCTGTTACTAGCTAAGAGAGAAAAAATAAATCAGTGTTTAGTATTGTATAGATTTTGCCTGGTTTAAGAATTTGGTTTTGTTTTATTTTTTACTTGCTGCTTATCAGGGTCTCAATGCTTCCCACTCTGGCCAGGGCTGGGGCACCCACCACTTCCTCTCTCCCTCTGCACTAGCCACATGGATTTGCCTGTTTTCAGGAAGTTCCCTGTGGTCTTCCAATGGCATTCTTCTCCCAGAGTACCCAAGCATTTCAACTCAGAGACTTCCAGGTGCAGAAGACCAGTACCTTGCACCATAACAGGCACAAGCAGTTAGACAACTAGACTAAATTCGTCAAGAGCATTCCTCGAGGAAAGCCCCATTGCATTGCCGACCTTTATCTCACTCCCCAAACCTTAATACTAAGGATGGGTGATTACACCAAGCTTCTCCCTCCTCTCTTCTCAGCCCTTTCCTTTGCACACACAGAGATTCCCCTTCCTTTTGCCTGTGCCTGCCTGGGAAGCCAAGGTGTAGGAGACCAGAGCAGGATCCCCACATGTCTTTTGGTTAGCCATTTTCCATGGTTTGCAACAGGGAAATCAACAAGTGCACAAACCCCAGCATGGATCAGAAGCCACTCCACTCACCAGCACCAATACTGCATGGAATTAAAAATGGGTTTAGCCCCTGTTCCATTTGTCAAACAGCACTTCACCTTAAAAACCATTAGAAGTGGGAAAAAAAAATTTAGCTGCTCTTTGCAAGGGTACTTAAGATGGTTTGCCATGGTGCTTTTTAGTAAGAGCCCAGCTTAAGATGGACAACACTCTGGAACATACACAGCTGGGAAAAGGTGAGCTAAGTTCATGCAATAAGCTTGAGGAGCTGGAAGCTTTTGTGTCCTCCTTCCAAAAAGAGCAGTTTAAGATGCAACCTTAACACTCAATCTCTAGGAAATCTCCTAGTTACAAAGCAAGCACTAAGACAGGAGTACTGTACTTTTCCCTCTTAAATTCACCACACTTCCATAGCTATATCCTCTTCCCCTTTATCCCTCAAGCTGAATCCTTCAAGACATTAAGGTGACATCTGTGTAACCCCAGAAGGACCTGATGCTCTGCACACTAGCATTATGTCTTGTCAAGAGGGATGAAGCACTGTCATACCACAGGCTGGTGAATACAGGGCTCTGCACTGCTCTATACAACAACTATTCTTAGCTGGAAGTTAGGTTTGCACCAAAAGCTGACTGACAATTTTTGCACCAACTGTCAGGCCTTGATGCTGTCCCAATATCCAGAAGATGAGAGACATCAGGTATGAGACTTCTCCAAGCTGCCTGCATTCTCTTGTAAGAGACCCTCCAGCACTCGTGTTCTCAGAAAGACCTTTTCCCAGCATTCTCCCACTAAGCACAACAGACAGACCAGCCAGCAAGCCACCAACAAGCAGTTATTATTCTCCAAAGTGTCTCCTTGCTCTTGGCATACAACCCTGTCCAGACCCTTTGGTATACAAGCCCAGATTCTGCTTGGAGCAAGAAGGATTCCACTAAGGCAAAAGATTTGGCTGAGGATAGATCACAAGCCTCTCATAAGAACACCTGCCTAAAGAAAAGAAGCTGATTCCCTAAATGTCATCTGGTTTACAATAGTCCCACAGGAACATAAGGAAGGGCACTCTGAGTCAGAATGGGGTCCATTTAACCCACTATCTTGCTTTGCAACCGTGGTCACTACTGACACCTAAGGATGAATGAGGTCAAGATAAGTTTATTTTTCATCTAAAGCAATTCTTTGAGCTCTTTCTGGTGGCTGAGGCTACAACAGACCAGCATGACAATTTACTACAGCTGAACAAAAAATCACCGAGTTTCTACCTGCAGAGACTTTGTTTTCAAAACTAAAACTGCCATGAGATTTCCCTGGCTCTTTGCGTAGGTTCTACAGGACAGCTGGCTTATTACATTGTCTCCAACAAGTAAAGTGGAGTCTTGTAGTCTTACAGGAGTTGGTGTTCTCTGTCCCCATCCTGTCCAAACCAGATAATGAAAAAGCATTGTACATCTGCATAGACCTGGCATGCCATCTATCTGTAAAGAAGTGTTGCTGGCTGTCTGGATCACATCTGCTTAAAGATCCATTTGAGCTTTTCCATTTATCTGGTGCTTTGAAATCACAGGGTACAGACAAGCCAATTATAAACAATTAAGCTACTGTTACCACACATAAGAAATTACTGTTTCTCAGATGAACAAAGGTAATTGGCCATATGCACGCTCCCAGCCTAGCCCCAATGGCCAAGAAAATTGGTTTAACTTGTATTTTGTTGTAACACATTTTGCTACCTATTTGCAAGGGAGTAAAAGAACAATCATAACCAGCTACCTCAGCTCAAGGCATCAATTGTTATCTGCGGTTTAAGATACCTACAAGTTACCTGTTCACCCATCCCAACCCAGGGTGAAACCTTTAGAGTTTGTCAGTGTTACTTAGCTTCACCTCAGCAAACAATTCACACTTCAGAAACAAATCCAGTTTCCTTCAAAACAGAAGCAAAGACCTTGCTATTTATATAACAACATAGAGAAGAAATGCAGCAGGGAAAAAAATCAAAGAGAATTATTTGCTAATTTTTCCTCCTCCAGATAATTAACCCAGAAACATACCAGAAACTATACATTTTCTTTCAAAGACACAGAAATTGAGCATATGAATAACTTTAGTTTTATGTCAAAATAGGCTTAAGCTTTCTTTGCTTGCAGTAAATTACCTGGGGAAAAAAATATCTCATTATTGAAGAAAATGACCATAAAACAACTACACTATACTTGGTTACCAGATGAGATAGGAGTTGGGGGAGGGAGGGAGGGGAAACAGCCACAGAAATACTAGATTTGCCCTATTTTAGGGTCAGTTCTAATCCCAAGAGGGTTGATGGGTCACAGCAAAGCATGAAAAGAACCAACTCTACAAAATACATCACTCAATAACATCCTGCCTTTGGCACACATTAATCAGGCTGTGAGGAGAGCTGGGGATGAGGCAGAGATGCACATGTGGTTGCTATGGAGTTAAAGGCTTGCAGGAGATACAGGGAAACAGCACAACTGTATAGAATACAGTTAACTCTTAAACTGCCTCTACATAAACACCTTCCCGGCCAGCCAAATTCATGAATACTCATTCTAAGAGAATCCTTTAAGATATCCAAGAGTTCCCACAGAGAGTCAAAGTCCAGTGACCAAAACTACCAAAGAAGAGTAGTTGCTCCACATTAAAAAACAGCTGAGAGTGACAAACAACAGCCAGATGCTACAGAAGCTGAGTAAGGGTTGAGGGATTAGAGGATGGAGGAGAACATGGAAGGAGGACCATGCCTTGCAGCCTACACGCTCTGCCAACTGTCTTTGTTGTTTAATACTTTGATTTGCCATGCACAAGGGAGCAAAAGTAATTGCTAGAGATCCATGCAGAGACTGAGTTACTCCCAGATGACAAGCAGGGGCATTACCATAAAACGCAAGACATCTGCAGTTCAGGTGTCTATCTGGTAAGTTAGAAATGCATTGCAGTCCTAAGACACATCCCTTCCTCAAGGGCACACGTCTTGAAATGTTTGGAGTTATTCTGCCCCATGGCATCATTCAGCACTATATGAAAAAGCCACAACATTTGCTGATGTGAGAGCACTAGACTCACATACAGGCAAAGATTGGGATGAGGTTGGTACAGGACATGTTACTTGCATAGTTTTCTTCCAAGACTAAACAAGGAAGAACTTCTTGGAAGACAATTTCCTGAAGCAAAGGTTTTCAGGCTGGGAAAACAGTTCTGGCAGACTAGGCAGATGAGGGGGGAAAAAAAGCCCTGAAGGCAGTGCCAGACATGTTGGAACTGATGACTGAAGCCATAAAGCACATTTCATGGATAATTCAACCAGCTGCTTCCAAATCACAAGAGGCTGCTGCACTTCCAACTCCCCGCAGAGTTTCCTAGCAGGGGGTGTCTGTGTGTGTGTGCATATATATATATAT
>NW_008662421.1:0-11946 GCF_000695815.1 Acanthisitta chloris
CAGCGGGGGAGGAAGGAAGGAAGGATTTGTGGGCTTCCCGGCTTACATCAGTGTTGTGGAAGTGGGATGAGCCATAGGGAGGTTGGTCTCCTCCCTCCCAGCGCTGGTGTAACCACTCCTGGGAGGGAGTGCGCTGTGAGAGGTTAGGGGAGACAGGTTATGTCACCTCATGGTGTGCTGGGCAGATCTGTGATTGTGGGGGAGGCTCAAGCTGTGATCTACGCACAGTGGTAGCGACAAGGAAGTGGGAGGTAGTCGCTGCCCCAACCCTGGCAGTGTTCACAGCCAGGTTGGGTGAGCCTTGAGCAAGCTGCTCTGGTGGGAGGTGTCCCTGCCCAGGGCAGGGGTTGGGGCTGGATCATCTCTAAGCTCCATTCCAACCCCTAAAATTCTATGATTCTATGATTTTTTAGACCCAGCCCAAAGTTTATTTTAGAAGTACATTCCCTGCAGACTCAGTTCCATGCAGGTGATCCTCTGCTACTCTGTCCTAAAGGTCTGCTTAGTCAGAAGATGCTTTATAGAACTTCTCCCATTGGATCATTTTTGTGCATTTCTAGGAAATTCTATGACTTGATTCTGTATTCTGGAAGAGAAGTTTTTATTTCCTCCCACCATATTTCATCATTTCCTGGATTGGATTCACCTGGATGCTGCTTTTTTTTTTTTTTTTTAATCATTCTTCCTTCAGTCTCACTTTGCTGAGGGAATATTTCCAGGGCTGTAGAGCTCCCACACATGGCACATGGGCAGGTGATCCTGGCAGACACTTCATAACTGGTAGCTGCTGCCAGAAATGTAAGGCATGAACACCAAGTGCAGGAGGGCAGCACAGGGTCCCAGGGCAGAGGGAAATTTGGGGACTTCACGCTTCATTAATAGCTGAGTGTTTGTTGTGTTTTCCTCGTGTTTAGGATGTATAAAGGTTAAATGCCAAGCGCCAAAATGAGCGTGACTTCGTGGTTCCTGGTGAGCAGCACTGGCATTCGCCACCGGCTCCCGCGGGAGATGATATTTGTTGGCAGAGATGACTGTGAACTGATGCTCCAGGTAACATGTTGTTGTTATTTCTCTTCTGAAGATGCAGTAGATGTGATTGCAGCACTGGGGGATCTGTAGAGACGTTGGACACTTTCTTCAAGTGACATATTTTCAAAGGAACTTTTCTTTTTTCATGTGCAGTCTGTGGTTCCCAGGAAGACTTTCATATGTCTGTGAAAGTGCAAGTGAGGTTTCTCTCAGATTGCCATGTCATCAGATGGATAGGAGCTGCAGTGGTGGGAGATTAATCAAATAGATTAACTGTCTTGATGCTTCCAGAGGCAGTAAACAAAGGCACACCATTCTGGCCTGAGCTGTGATTATGCTGCTGGTTTTGTAGCTTTTAATGCTGTTTACTAGCACATGTGATTTCAATCAGGACATATTGCTTTAGTTTTCCCTTTAAGTTTGGTTACATTGATTGTGGATGTTTTTTTATTGTGGGATGAAATGTTACTGTTTAGCAGAGAAACTTGCTGTTGTGGTGGGGTGAGGAAGGTGGTGACCTCTTCCCAGAGTAATTGTGTCACTTGTGCAAACCTGCAGCTTCTGTCAGTGCTTTCCATACCAGCATGTGTCTCTGCTGGACCTCAGCCAGCGTGTCTGAAGTGTTGACTGTGGTCTGATGTGTGACAGCAGTAATGTAGTGGATGTCACTCCAAACAAGTGGAGCTAAAGGCTTGTGGAGAGCTTTTGACAGGAGCAGTTTAGCTCAGGAATTTGTAGAAGCTCAGAATTGAATTAGTGCTTCTGTTAGGCCCATGCCCAAAAAATGTTTACTTGCACCTCCCTGTCCCCCTTTGGCCACTGCACATGCCTTTTGGTGGCAAAATTAGGAAGCTACTTCCACATTGGGGACTCCCTCCTCAGAATTTCCACTGCTAGCTGGATCATAGGCATGTCCTGCAGGTTTTGCTGATGGTTTACTGAGCAGGCTGTGTTAGTGGTTGCTGCAGGGATTTTGCATGCTGTGTTAGCAGGAGGTCTGCTCAGGGAGGTGGAAGCTCTTGCGTGAGGTGTGCTGGGAAGGCAGGTGCTGCCTAGCTGTGCTGGGGTGTTGCTGCCCACAAAAGGAGAGCTTGCAGGATTTGCCCTGCTGTGCTAGCTGGCAGTGAATGGCATGGCTGAGCTGCAGTGGGAGAGTGTGAAGCTCCTGTTACACAGCAGATCATTTGTTTGGGTTCCCCCATGAATCACACTGCCTTTATTTCGTGTTTCTACGTGTCTGACTGGTGAGGCATGTGAAAGTGAGACATGAAAAACGTCCTGATACTTCCTGTATGTCTGTGCTTGGCTGCTCAGAAACCTGATTGCCATGTCGTCTGGTGACTTGAAGGGAGAAAACACACAGTGACCTCAGTTTCCACCATCAGCCTGAGCTTTAGGCTGCCCATCTTAATACCTTTGGAAGCTACTTGAGGGTTGGTTTTGTTTTCACTGACAGTCCCGTGTCTCAAGCTGTGCACCCTGAAATAAAAGCACCCAAATATCAGTCACGTTTGAAATGCATTGCCTATTTCTCTGGTTGTTCATGGGGTTAACTGGATGTCATGGCTTGTGAGCCACTCCATGCCAAATGGAGTGTTTTGTGCTGCTTTGCAAGTCTGAGCTGGCCTGTCAGTGCTGCTTGTGGGCTGGCAGCCTTGTGATGCTCTGCATATGCCATGGGCTTTTCCACCAGGTAGATGGATGGAGAATCCTGGAGGATCCTCTGGGAGAGGCAACTGTTGTCCTTGGGGGCTCCTAGGTGGGAGTGGGTGGTGTGAAAGTTTCCATTATTCCAGCAGAGTGAAGGCTCTGGTTGTCCATAGAAGCTTGTGTTCACATGTGACTATGTGACCCTCTACAAACATGCTACCTCCAGGAATGAAGCTTTTCCTAGGATTACATGGGAGGGTTCATTTTGAACAGCACAGCACATTATTTTCTAGCCATTTTGCTTATAAAGATGTTTTCCAGACCTACCTTGGGCTCCAAATGAGGTGGTTGTAGTAAGAGGGAGTGCAGAGGAGAGACTGTGCACAGAGACTTGATATCCAAGCAAAACTGTGTGTGAGCAGATGGAGGAGGAGGTCTAAAAATAGACTTTTCCCTTACAGTGACTGTCCATGTCACAAAATCCTTGTGCAGACTGGCACAGTCGTTTGTCTTGGGGGAAGCTTAAGGAGCAGGGGCAGTGCCTAGAGCAGATGGGCAGAGCTCCTGTGGCAGTGTTTGCACCTTGGAGTATTTCTGTGGTACTGACCCCGAAACTCTATATTCACTGCAGTTGTTTTGTGTATGTATTTCAAGATAGTGGCATTTAATCCTTGGAGCTGCACAGCTGGGAGCAGAGTGGCAGTGGCTGGGGAATGGGTGTTTTTTCGTCTCTGAGACTGTTACTGCTTAGTGATTTCATCCTGATAGAGTTTGTGGCTCCCTGTTGTGACCATGTGTACAACATGATGTGCAAACACACAACACAGAGATATAATCCTTGGCCTGGAGACCTCCAGTCCTGCCTGTCTCATTTGACTGTCCTAGGAGTGTCTTGTCTTTGGGTATTTCCTTGGAACACGTTGTCTCAAGGTATCAGATCCCTAAACAGCAAAAACTTTGTCACTAAACAAGCTTCAGTTTTGCCTGTTTTACTTAATTCATGCAGGTTTTACATCTCCTTCTTGGCTAACAAAGAAGTGAAGCAATCCAGAGTCTCTAAGCTTAAAATTAAGTAGGTAGGGGAAACATAATCTACCTTGATATCTTCTATACCTCCTAAGAGGATTAGAAATTGTTCAAATGTTTTTGCAGCACTGTAAAGCTGCTCGTAAATGTGAGATTTCCATTGGGTTTGCATGTTAATGCATGGCTGAAAATGCAGTGTAGCATAGCTGTAGCTTGGCCTGCAGTGCTGTTAGCAGAGCCAAGGGCTCAATCCTGCCCTTCTGCTGAACAGCAGTGCTTGATTTCTTCAACAGCATCTCTGACTCCTTCAGGTAACGCCCCACAAACAGCAGGAGTGTGGAGATCTGGGCCTTCACTACTCTGTCCTAGTGTAGTTTTGTTCTGGGATAGGCAGTGATGCTCTGAAAAAGGTTTGCTTTCCTTTTTAACCCACAAGAAAAGGGGTTTTTGAAGCATCTTGAAGAAAGTCATTCTCCCCTCCCCCCAACATCCTTCTTGGGAAATGTAGTTGCCATTTTTATCAGCTTTGATCACTTGCTTCATGTGATGAGTATTCACTCAGGGGAGAAACATGTTGCAAGCTCCAGATTTTCACTTAACCATTGAAACCTTCCTCTCTGCTCCTAAGCAAAACAGTTTTGTTAAATGTAAATATTTAGCAGACTGGAAAGCAGGGTCATGATTTCGCTGGTTTTGTTTGGGAGGGATGTTTACTGGGGAATTCGGGAAAGAAAAATGTTTAATCAGTGCTCCCTTGAGTATTTCCCTCCCTTTAGTGATGGTCTGGACATGCTCTTGTCCTACTCTGGGGGAGTTTGTACACGGGAGCATGAATTAAAGCAGGAGTAGGTGCAGGCAGCATGTTGCTTTGTGTTTTGTGCCTTTGTTCTGTGTGACATTTCCTATCAGGAGACTCTGTTTGCAATACCTTATAACTGCTAAACTTTGTTTGGGATGAGAGTTTATTTTCCAGGCAGCTGGTTTAGGCAATGTGTTCTGGATGTGTTCATCTCTCTTCTTCAGTCTTTGCTGTGAGCAGCTCTGAGGAAAATGCTGTTTTATTCATGTCAACTACTTAAAAATCTGTTTAAGCTGAGGCAGTGAAGCTTTTCAAGAGTGAATGCCTAGGTTAGAGGTGGTGTTTGTTTTTATCCTCCCAATCCATAATCTAAATGTGTTTGACCAAGTTCCAAACCTTTGGATAAAAGTTGGAGTTTGAATGTGATCAGCAGGGACTTGAAGTCCCTGAATGTGGTCAGCAGAGTGACAGGTGAATGCTTGGACACGATGATCTTAGAGGTCTCCTCCAACCTTGATGACTCTATGACTTGTTTGCTGCTGTTGCCTGAAGTGGTTTCACGTGGGACTGAGGTTGGCAGGGGATGGAGTGGAGGGCACAGCTGTTGGAGTTGGGCAGAGAGGAGCTAGGTGCAGAGCTGTGCTGGGGTGTGGATGTAAGAGCAGCTGTGCTAGATTAGATCAAGGTGCATCTAGCCTGATCTCCTGACTCAGGCAGTGGCCAAAGCAGCTGTCGAGGAAAGCACAAGGACAAGCCAAAAGTGTAATGATACTTCCAGAGTACTTGTTCAACCTCTCACCCTGTGTTTCAGGAAGCCACAGGTCAGATCTTTGCATCTAGTGGTCAGATTTCTCCTCTGTAAAGCCTCACCAAGAGATAAAGGTTTGGCTGAGTGGGGAAATACAACAAGGATCCTGTTGTTTGTGCAGTGAGAGGAGGAGCAGCAGGACATGGGAAAGGGGAGGGTGGTGCCCATGGGGCAGAAGCTGTTTGGTGTGGGTATTACAGCACGTGACTGCTGAGCAGCATCACCCTTAGGCCCGAGATGGGTCAAGACTTGCTTTTTATCCTGGTGTCAGCAGAAAGCTGTAAGAGGTACTAGCCAAGCATCTGTCACTGGGCCAGATGGGGCATTGCATGCTGCTTATGGTATCAATTAGTCAATTCAAGTGGTTCAGCTCACAAAGCTGAACGTAGTTATGTTCCTCTGACGAGTCAGACAAAGGTGACAATGCTGCATTTTCATCCTTTTAGCCTCCTTTGATGAAAAGCTAGGGAATGGCAAGTGTTGTAGGAACATCCTGATGGCTGCTGAGTCAAGTGTTTATAACTGCAGAGCAGTTAGAGCATCCTGATGTGGAGATTGCCTGTGTCATGCTGCTCTGCCCCTGTGTCCATAGGCATGAAGATGCAATCTGTTGTGGTGTTGTTACTGGATATCTTTTCCCCTGCAGGATCTGCTCTGTGTTTGGTATCCAGGCACACTCTGCAAATAACACCTTGGGAGGGTGAACTCTGCCTGTGTGTGCCATCTGGTCAAATTAAGGTTTCATTGACCTGGTGTATCCTGCCTTCCCTGGGCTGGGCTTGATAATATGATGTCTCTTCTGTGTAGCTTGGTAAGTGCATGCATAAACAAGGGTGAATAGGTGTGGTGTAGTTTGTCTACAGTGTTATGCTGGGAAGCAGCAGATGGTGTGAACCTGATTAGATTATCTTTTTCTGGTACTTGTAGATGAATTTACTATGGGGCAGAAGTTGTATCCCTTCATTGTTCGTGTGTTTCCTGCGTAGGGAGCTCCCAGAAGAATCCATGGGGAATCTCTGCTATTTTGTGTGTCCTCCTTCACCACGGAGGTGCAGGGTTAGAGTGGGAAGCTGTGTCAGGACTGGGAGATGCTCTACTCATGCTGGTTTGCTGCAGTTCTCCAGAGGGTGTAAACAAGTGCCTGGGTGCTGGGAGTTGTCAAGGAGTTGTAATTGGGTGTTAGAAGGTAAGTAGATGTCTTAGAGGCAGAGGGGAATGGATCTACCCTGCTTTTTGACAGGTAATGTTGCTGGGTGCTGTGGCAGCAGCTGTGGGAGGAAGGATGCACATCCCGTATTTCCAGGCCTAGAGTTGTTTTTTTGGCTCTTCCTTCTCCCGTTGTGTTGTGCTAATGTGCAGTTGACTGGAGGTTTATGCTGTGTGGGTGTGAGAGGTTGGAGGCTTGGCAGGGCTGGCAAACCCGGGAGGGGAATTTATGCTGGAGGCAGGATAGGGATGAGGGTGATGGTGGCACTGCAGGCAGGTGGATGTGAAGTCTGGGAGGTGCTGGAAGCCTTGGCCTGTGGAGGGAGGGTTTGTCCCTCTGCAGCAGGCAGAGAAGCAGGAGATCCTTTCCCTGTGTGAGATCCTGATCCAGGCACTAGCTGTACTATAAAAATTCAGGCTTCTATCCCACCTAAAATGATGCTTTCCCATCCCTCCTGGGTGACTGTGTGGAACAAAGGGAAAACCAGTGCATCTGTGGGCAGCATATTCCCTGCCTGTGGTCAGGATCTGACCCTGGATCACTGGAACCAGTGCTTCACTGTGGGAATGGGGAACCAGCAAGCACAAACCCATTTTACCCCAAAAGAACGGGTTAAGTTTTTATGGGAACTATGCCAATCTCCAAATCCCTTCACCAAGCTGTGGGGATTACAGTTGCATTTTCCTGAGGGATTTATCTCTTTTGTTTAGTGCCTTATTTTTTGCATGAATACTCAGCCCCTAGTCCTGCCACAGATCTGCTAAGCTCATGGTCTTGGCTGCAGCAAAGCTGAAAGCAGCAGCCTCTGCAGCTTGGGAGCTGTAAAGCCAGTCCAGCCCCAGGATGAGGTGGCTAAATTTGCTGAAGAGACATTTGTGTGCTTAGGCAGAGTCACCCCCAGCTGGCAGCACATGCCCCTGGGAGGTCAGGCTGCCTCTCCTGGGGCTGCCACACTTGCCACCAGCCCTGGGGCGGGATGGAGCATTCACTGCTCTGCTGGAAAAGTACTGAAGTGGCTAACGCACATAACACTGTGAAATGAATCGTGGTGGAAAAGGGAGGCCCAGTGTTCCATCTGTCATCCAATCACAGAATATTCAGAGTTGGAAGGGACCCATGAGAATCACTGAGTCCAACTCTTGGCCTTGCACAGGACATCCCTGAGGATCACACCCTGTGCCTGGGGCACAACCCTAGCATATGGTGACAGTGTCATTCAGCAACCAATATCATATCATTCAACATTGCTGACTGTTCTCACACAAAAATCACATTCCCTTGAGGAGCACATTGCATTGTAGGGGAAACACAATCTACCTTGATATCTTCTATACCTCCTAAGAGGATTAGAAATTGTTCAAATGTTTTTGCAGCACTGTAAAGCTTCTAGTAAATGTGAGATTTCCATTGGGTTTGCATGTTAATGCATGGCTGAAAATGCAGTGTAGCATAGCTGTAGCTTGGCCTGCAGTGCTGTTAGCAGAGCCAAGGGCTCAATCCTGCCTTTTTGCTGAACAGCAGTGCTTGATTTCTTAAGCATCTCACTGACTTCTCCAGGTAACACTCCCCATCCTTCTGCATTACCATCACACATGTATTTCCTGCATTGGAAGCTCTCAGAAGAATCCATGGGAAATCTCTGCTGTTTTGTGTGTCCTTCACCACAGAGGTGCAGGGTTGGAGTGGGAAGCTGTGTCAGGACAGGGAGATGTCCCACTCATGCTGGTTTGCTGCAGTTCTCCAGAGGGTATAAACCAGTGCCTAGGTTAGTCCATGGGTGTTGGGAGTTGTCAAGGGTAATTTGTTGGGTGTTAGAAGGGAAATAGATGCCTTACAGGCAGAAGGAAGGGGAAGTAGATGTCTTAAAGGCTTCCCCTTCCTTCTGCATTACCCGCCAGGTGCACTCAGGTCCTTGAGCAAAAGCAATCCCATGGATGGGTTTGCCTTGGCTTTGAGGCAGGACTAATCCAGGCTGTCTTCCCTAGCATCTTTCTCCTGCACTGCAGGGACTTTATCCCGTTCTACAGTACATGGAGGCTCTGTTTGGGCAGGGCTAGCTTGATTGGTAGATCCAGGGTTTTACTTTTAATGAGCAAAAGTCACATTTCAGGCCAGAATGCAAGGGAAATTTTTAATGACTATTCCTTTGTAATTTGGCTTTGCCTCTGTTCTGCAGTGGATTTGTATTTCCTTACTGGGACACTTGTGCAGAGCACAGCACTGGCAGAAATGTAACCTGTTCACTATGGAAAGTATTTGAGCAGCTGTTTATTGCACTGTGCCACCAGAACGCTGCAGCTCTTTTGTGCCAGCTACAGGCTGCAGTGAGGAACAGGGAAGCTGCTCTGGCTTGTTTATTTTATCTCCAATACCACCATGCCTCACAGCACTGACAGGGCCAAGCTCCAAATCTCAACCCTGAGCAGGAGGTTTTTGCCCATGCTAATTCTCATGAGAGAAGAGTAGTATCTGTATCTGTGTAGACAGCTGAGCTGTGTCTGCTCTTGGGCCCCGTGGGGAAACACAGACTGTCTGGCTGTGTTTCTCCTCCTGTCTTCCTAAGCAGGTCTTGTTTCCTTCTGGGTTGTGCTTGGCATCTCTGCAGCTTGTGCTTTCATGCTGAGTGCCCTGGTGGATGGATCAGACCCTTCACCAAACGCAAAGCTGTAGGGAATCTGCAGCACGTGTAGCCAGAATGATCTGTGCCTCCATGGAGAGTCCTGTGTGATTCTGGAGCTGCTTCTGCTGCTCCCTAAGGGGAGGCTTTTCATTTGAAGCATGCAGTTTTGAGAATCCCAAGTGAGCTGCCTGGTTGCATGACTGGAATACTGCACACAATTCTGGTGCCTTCAACGTAAGAAGGGCATGGAAGTGTTGGAGCAAGTCCAGAGGAGGCCACAAAGTTGCTAAGAGCACTGGAGCATCTCCCCTGTGAGGACAGGCTGAGGGAGTTGGGGCTGTTCAGCCTGGAGAAGAGAAGGTTGTGTGGAGACCTCAGAGCACCTTCCAGGAGCTGAAGGGGCTCCAGGGAAGCTGCAGAGGGATCTGTGTTAGGAGCTGTAGGGACAGGACAAGGGGCAATGGGGACAAATTGAAGAAGGGAGATTTAGGTTAGATCTCAGGCAGAAGTTTTCCCTGTGAGGGTGGTGAGACCCTGTCCCAGGTTGCCCAGGGAGGCTGTGGCTGCTCCAACCCTGGCAGTGTTCACAGCCAGGTTGGCTGAGCCTTGAGCAACCTGCTCTGGTGGGAGGTGTCCCTGCCCAGGGCAGGAGTTGGGGCTGGATGATTTCTAAGCTCCATTCCAACCCCTAAAATTCTATTACTCTATAGTTAGAGACAGATGATCCAGGATGTTGGTACTGGTATGGAATTGGCAGGTCCATAGGTGCCATTCCTGCCTGTGATTTGGACTATCTGCTTAATATGATCCTGGAACAAAGAAGAGCTCTCAAGTTTCTCTGCCTTCAGTTACATGCTGTGTGTGCATTTTGTCTGCTAGGCACTTAAAGCGTGATGCACTGTAGATAGTACGATGGGGAGCAGCACAATCTTATATTAGGCAGTGATTTGAATGTCTGGAAGTGGCAGCCCTGGATGAGCTTAGTGTAGTAACAAATCAGTGTCTGTGTTTTCCCTGCAGAGAAGTATAAGGGTTCTTAATCATAAAAGCCCACGTGTTTTCCTGAGAGTTGTTTTCATTTGATAACAGGTCCAGTGCTGGGACGTGGTGAGAACGTTGTGTTCTTCCCCCATTCCTAGGTCTCAGAGTGTAGCTGTGTATCTTGCCTGAAGATCATTAGTGTCCCTGCCCAGGGCAGGGGTTGGGGCTGGATCATCTCTAAGCTCCATTCCAACCCCTACAACTCTATGATTCTGTGATCTTTCCTGTGGAGCTGCACATGGTTGAGCTCTACACTCATGGGTAGCTCAGTAACATGTTGGTTCAGGCTTCTTAAACCACTTTGTGTGATTCAGTGGGTTGTTCCTTAGAAAGCACTGCCCTGCTGGGTTGAAGTGACTTCTGCAGGACTATTCTTGGCTGTTACCAGTCTGGAAACTGGTGAGTATCTTCTTGGGAAGTGGATTGAGGCAGTTTGCTCCTCTCGGAGAGCTAAAGCTCCATCAGTTGCTGCGATGCTGCTGCCACTACACACATGAGCAGTTGCTGTGAAGTGTGACTGATGCTGAAACAAACCACACCTCAGCTCTCAAGTAAGAGTGACCTTTGACAAGTCTGCATCAAAATAAATCAGGTGTGATTTCAGTTATTTTGAGTGGAGTTTCCTTGGAGACAGGCCCTGAAGGAGCTCCTGCTGCCAGTTCCTGTGATGTTTGCTGCCTTCATATAAACAAAACTCAGAGATTTCCTGTCTTCTCCACAAAAGCACAAAATTTCACAGAAGTGCAGGCCCTGTAACACTTTGCTGTGCTCCTGCTCTTTAATGAGGCTGCATGAAGCCTGTGGTTCAGATTTTCCCTGTTGTTTTGACTCTGGAACACAGCTGGAACTTCTTTGGAGAATGGGAAGCTTTGGCATCAATTGGTTCTTCTGGTAACATCTTCCTGCATTGAAGTGGGGGAATATCATGTTGCTGGAGCACATCTCTGCTCCCCTGAGGTGACCCTGGTCTGGTTTGGGCCCCCGAGTGGTGCAGTCAGCTGTTGTAGAGCACAGCAGCCCAAAGGCTGTGCTGGCTGACATTGGGGTCAGATGCAGGGCAGACTGAATTTTTGGGAGACAGCTGGTTCCCAGAAATAAACCTTTTTCTTTTTTTTTTAAATGACCTGTGATTCATTCTGCATCAAATACCAGATGAAATTTACCCTTTTTTTTTTTTTCTGGGTTAACTTTTTGGGGTGGAAGCCTTTCTGCCCTAGAGGGTTTGTGCTTGGGAAGAGGGATTTGTACCCATGCTCTGAGCAGAGATGGTCTTCCCCCTCTGGTGTTTAGGTGAGTCCTGGAGGAGCCCCAGCCCAGGTGCAGTGCACACATCACCAGGTTGTGGTGGGGACAGACCCTGGGAGGACAGGGCAGTGGAAGAAGTCCCTTTTTCCTTCCCCCAAAGGGTGGGAGGGACTGTGTGGCAGGTGAGGAACAACCCCAGCTTGTGTAGCATCAGCTGCTGTGACCCCTGAAGCTGTAACTGGAGACATTCCCATCCTCAGGGCAGTATGCCAAGGTGCAGGGCCTGGGCAGCATCTCACATCCATCCTTACCTGGTCATCCTTCATGTTCCACACACCTGCCATAGCCTAAGGGACTGGAGAGTGGACTGAGCACTCACTACCAGAGAGAAGCAGCAGCTTCACACTGCAAATGCTTAAGCCCTGCTTGACATTGTCAGAGCCAGGAAAAATTCCTGCAAATAGTAGCCGTTTGTCCCAAAAAAGCCTCTGTTTTCACTGAGGAATTCCCTGGAACACTCT
>NW_008662421.1:11978-13636 GCF_000695815.1 Acanthisitta chloris
TGCTGGGAGCAGTGCTGTGGAAACCAGAGTGTTTATGCTGGGAAAAAAGGGAAGGACTTTTCACCAAGAACTGTTGGTTGAGGCCCTGGAGGATGAGGATTAGCTGACATGGAGCTTGGCTTGTCTCCCTGCTCGGGTAGCGTGGCCTGAGGTACCAGGGAGGGCTCAGAGCTGCCTGTGTGTGCTGGTGGCTGCAGCTCTGGCTGAGGTCAGCTGCAGCAAGGCTTCAAGTTACAGAGCAGCGGGTCTAAATGCAGCCAGTCTGGTGTCTTTGGAGCTGTACCACACCATATTTCAGCGTTACTCACAGATCTTGTTCTAGCACTCCTCCCTCAGCAGTTTGACACTGCTCCTGCTGATGTGTCACGCTCTCTGTGCAGTTGAGGTGCATCTGGTGCCTGTGCGTTGTGGCAAAGGCAGTGGCACCAGAGCACTGTCCAGCTCACTGTTCTCAAGCCTAGCTTAAAACTTCAGTTCTCCTGGAGCTGCTTTATTTCTCATTCGAAGTCTGCTAACCTTTATCCAACTTGGAACACATCCTAGAATTTAGATGAACTCCAGGACAGAATCCTGGGAACAGCTGAGAATAAGTTTGGTTTGTAACTTAAGAAAATGATTCCTTTCTTTTGGAAAACTAGAAAGTAGCTCTGCCAGGGGAGGTTTAGGCTGGATATTAGGAAGAAATTTTTTTTACAGAGAGAGTGATCAGGCTTTGGAATGTGCTGTCCAGGGAGGTGGGGGATTCACTATTCCTGGAGGTTTTCAAGATGAGACTGGATGTGGCACTTCGTGCCGTGGTCTGGTAATCATGATAGAGTTGGACTTGATGATGCTGAAGGTCTTCTTCCAACATGGTTGATTCTTTGATTCTGTAAGTGATCTCAAACAGGAGCATCCCAAGAGGTAAGACCACTGGCTTCAGCAGTTGAAAAATGGAGGTAGCTCTTCTAGTCTATCCTGCCCCCAGGCTCTCAGTTTTAGTGGTTTTGTTCAGTGTGTATTGATGTAGTTTATTGAAATTATGGCATAATCTTAACAGCCTTCTGTGATTATTTTTTTTTCCCCTACCTTTCTTCCCCCCCATGCAAACAGCATATTGTCTTCAGTGAACTGTTTCAACAACAAAGTGTTTGCTGCTTATCCTTCAATGATTTACAGTAGTAAATAAGATTTAATCCTTCCTGTTTCTCCTCTCTCTGCCCTTACCCATATCAAGTTCGTTTAGTGTCTCAGTGTTGCTCTGATTAACAGTGTCTCTTATGCCTGACCTGTCTCTTTGTGCTTTCATTGCCAGTCCCGCAGTGTCGATAAACAACATGCTGTAATCAACTATGACAAGGAGAAGGATGAGCACTGGGTGAAGGATCTCGGGAGCTTAAACGGCGTAAGTACCAAACCTCCCTGCGGATGGAGGCGAATCCACGGTGTGCTGGGTCTGCAGGAGCTGCTGTGCTCACTGCATTCTGCTGTGAGACCCTTCTGGGTCACTGCAGCTGTTGGCATGAGTTAGGCTGAACAGAGAATTATTTCCAAGGCCTGAGATGGAGGTCATGGAGCTTCTTGTCTTGGAAGAAGGGATAGCTAGGGAATTGATCATTCTCCTGGACTCAGCACTTGATCAGTGGCTGAGCACAACTGCATGAGGGTCAGTAAGGCTC
>NW_008662422.1:0-6108 GCF_000695815.1 Acanthisitta chloris
AAAGGGTTCCTCTGCTGCGGGTTCCGCTCGAAACCGACACGCGGAACGGGTGCTCCTTCCTCATCAGCGTTAACCTGGTTTTGATGCTGTGCGGTAGAAATTTCCTGGTGTTCGGGCATGGTTAGAGCAGAGTACAACCCTATCCAGGTTTCTCTTGATCCACAGCTGAAGTCGCGCTGTGCCACTCTCCCTCCTCATGATATGTTTGTTGTGAATTTCTCCCTGCCCTCCCCCGCCACTTCAGGCCCTGACTTTGGTCTTCTCCCGCACAAAGGAGAAGCCTGGAAGGGTTCATCACAGACAGATCGTTCCTTTGCTCTTGTGTCCTTCACAAGCCTGAATTTTCTCACTACTAGTTTTCTTTTCCACTTCTGCAGCATTGATGAGTCTTTTGGGGTCAACTATCTGGTGCCTTGAACTAAATTAAACCTACAGCAGTAACTGCAACCATGTTTTTGTGGTCACAGCCTTTATACTTACCTGTTCTGCTTTCATTTTTTTCACCTAGAATCTCACCAACTATAATAGTCAGTTTTCTCTTGTGAGAAAATCATGTTCCCTCCCCCTTTGACTTGCTTTTACCCTTTGTCTCTAGTAGCTTGAACAAGTCTACTGCCAGATGCACTAGGGTTTCTTGTCTGTGCTGCATTTGCTTCGCTGCCCCCACCCAGTCTCCTGCTTTTCTTCTTAGCCACCCTGCTCATCTCTGCAACTTCAGGTTTCCCTGTCTCTGAGCCGATTGAATGCACTGTGTACACTCACTGTCAGGACTTCTTTCATTCCACTTCCATCCTAGGCCTTCATTTCTTTCCAGTCTGTTCTGACGCCGGGAATTTCACAGACAGCGCTCCTCAAGGCATTGATAATTTCTTCTTAACCAAATCAGTGAACATTTCTCACTACCCTTGATCTGTCAGCCAGTTTCAACACAGGTTACCTATAAATGCGAGAAACAAGAGCACTTACGTTTACATGTGCCCTACTGGGATGTGCACTCTATGCCTTGTTTTTTATCAGTGTTGGAAGGAAGCCCAGAGGTTGTCTGGAAGGGCCATGGGGTCTCCATTCTTGGGTATAGCTCAGAGTAATCTGCTCAGACCTTATAGTCCACCCTGCTGTGAGCACAAGGTTGGACTAGAGACTTCCTGAGATATCTTCCAAGCTGAATTGCTCCCTATGCAATGATCCATGTGACAGGTGCTAAAACTGTTACCCTGAAGAGTAAAAGACTGGAATGCTTTTGGTGTTTTGTAAAAATATTATATATTCTTCCTCCTGTGCCTCCTGCTTATTGCAAGGGTACTGACCCCAGGCTCTGGTTAACATCATGAACCATGACAAATTCCAGTTATTTTTGTGTTGTGGTATCTCATCTTGTTGCAATGTTTGCCCATTTATTCAAATTCAGCATGGCTATAATTGAACTCCAGACTTCCTTTTCAAACTTCCCCCATTTCTTCCTTTCTCTAGCCTCCTGTTTAACTGCCATTCAAGTCCATTAGCTATGTGTTGAGTCTGCACTCAGTCCTGCCCATACACTTCAGGACTGTCTTCATACTTTTCACCAGAGTATTTATTTTTCTTTCCATCACAGTTTTATATAATGCTACACTTCATTTAAATTAATCTTGTCCACATGCAAAAATTGCACCAAAGTCTGAAGTTTATCTACTTTCAAATTAAATTACTGAAATTTCTTTTGCCTAGAGATGTCCTTGCTTGTAGCTGTACAGGACAATTTTCTTAATCTTCATAAGTCCTTCTGTGAGCCATTAGCTTCCTGATGGCTCTTTCAGCTTCTCTTCAAAGTCACCTTCATCAGTGCTTTCTCTTCTGTGTTTTCCTTCTGATTTCCAGTTCTTTAGGACTGAGTCTTTACACTGTGTGATGTCTTAGATGTTTTCAGCCCTACAGGAAAAAACCAAACCAAACCAAAAAAAACCCCAACAAACTGCAATTTAGGATGTAGCTAGTCTTGAAAATTACCCTCTATCAGAGATTTGCTAAAATCGGCTACTAATAAGAGGAGTTCTGAAGTCAAATCAAGGATTCTTTGATTGAAATCAGTGTCACTGTATGCATTCATAAAATAATAGAAAACTCGAAGGAAGCATAAAATCGCTACTTGTAGACCCGGTCTTTTACCAGGGTTAACAGTTCCTCTTATTAAATCAGTTTATCCAGCAGAAAACTGTTTCTGGGAGCTTTCAGAATGGTTGAAACGGATTATTTCTCTATTCTCCTCCTTAGGCTCGGAGATTAAAAACTCTGATTGCTTCACCTTTTGTGACAGAGGTCATAGAATCATAAAGTCATAGAATATCCTGGGTTGGAAGGGACCCACAAGGATCATCAAGTCCACCCCAAGTGCTGAAAAACTTTCTTTAATGCAAGCGTTCAAAATGAATAGAATAAGTATTTTTAATTTTCTTTTTTTTTTAGCTAATGCCACTGATTTATTTACTTCCTTAAACACTCATGATAGCTAGAAAAACTGTTGAATCTGTCACTAAGAGAACAAATTCCTTTTTTGGCCACTTCTCATGTTTTATGATGCTTTTGTCACCTGACTTATCTAAGCAGACATTTATAGCTCAGCATCTCAAACTAGAAGTGACTATATATTTTGGTTTGCATTGTCAGATTTTTCTGATTTTTGAAATATATTCTGTCATCTGTGAGGAACAAATGCTAAGCAGGAAATGGTCGAGCAGCCAAAACTGCTTTGTAGACCTCTCTCTCCTAAGCTGCTGTCTAAACTATCTGCACCAAGGGAGAATGCTGATAAAGGTACACTGTACAAAGACAGTTCCTGTAGTGCATCATTGCAAATTCCATGCGTTCTCAAAAATTGACATAGAAAAGGATGGATTGGCAGTTAGGCTACTAGTGCAAAGCAGTGTGAGTAAGACTGCAGTGTGACCCATATGACCTGCATCTCTTTGGGAGGATCTTCATGTAAATAGTTGAAGAGCCTTCTGGACAAGTCCTGGGAGTTGAGTCTTCCACCTATCAGACTTGAATACCAGCCACGGGATAATAGAGGCATTCATCCTAGCTCATCAGAAAATATGAGCGAGGACATGAAAAACTGCTGGTGTCAAGAAAAATAGAAGTAGATCATGTGAGTCAGACCATGAGGGAAGTGAGGTAAAATTGTGATTCAGATAAAATGAAAAGAAATGAGTCTTTGGGGGATGGTCCTGCTATTTTCAGAATATACACCCCTGTGAAAAGACATATCCTAGCTTATATCCCTAGGCGTCAGGGATTTCTAATTAAAACAATATTTTACAGGCGTCAGGGATTTCTAATTAAAACAAAGGACTTGCTATGCAGGATGCATCAGAAATAACCAGGCATTTTGTGTGCCTGTGTTTGTGAATGAAAAGCTCTTTCCACTTTATATAAAGTAGCTATTGATTAAATATTTAAGGACTTACCTTTAAAAATAAATGTGAAAAACAATAATGTGATCTATAATCAAAACATTTTTAACCTAAGTAATAAAAAAATAAGATGGAAACTAGGCACCACTCCTGAAAACAGATCTGTAGAGAAGGACTCTGGCATCTGTACAAGTTCACTGACTTCTGTCAACAGTGTTAGGCCCCAGGATCTGCTGTAGAAGAATAGCATACAGAAATTTTGCAATTCTTTTTTCACAGATCAGCACAGTTGAATAAAGTCACAGTATGAAAAGACAATGCTGTCTATGAACTGGGTTAAAGAGACCAAATCAAGTTTGATTTTTTTCTCCATGTAGCTTCTGTAATTCTGTGGGAGTATCTAAACAGCTAAAACTCCTCAATCTTCACATAGCCAATAAAGAGAAGGAAAATACACCAAAATAATTTCTATTATGTTTGAAAGAAATGGTAAGTAATTTGAATTTCCATTTTGTTAGAATACTGTCATACTATATTTGTCATTATCATTATGCAACATTAAATTAAAAGGACTAACAATAATATATTAAAAGTAAGATCTTTATAACAATATTAAAATAGTAAAGAAAATTCAGTTAAAGAAATAAAGTTGAAAAGTCAGATAATAAAATTATTGTTCCCTTGATATTATTAAGCTCTCCTGCATATTATTTTGAAAAGCTGGCAAAATCTGTTTCTGTGCAATACAGTTTCAGTCTGGTAGTGCCCAAACAGATGTAAATATTTCTGGCTCACTACCAGAGCTGTGCTTCACTGATTTAAACCATTTTAAAAATGATAGATAAAGCTTTTAGCCTGAAACAAAGCTCTGTTGTGACAGCTCTCCTTGTAGCAGTACATATTAGTGATGAATTAGTGATGAATGCAATTTATAGATTGTCTTTAAATAGTGAACATGACAAGAATCTAAGAGCTCGCAGTAAAGTTTCTTCAAGGACCATTTCTCCAAATGTAACTATCATACCTGAAAGATATTTATACAGCAGCATGCCCATTGATCAGCGAGCAACCCTTCAGCAATGGTAGTTCCATCATCTTGGGGGATGGAATTGTTTTGCACTTCATGATGTGTGAGACTGAGACTTAAAAGCAGGAGCCCTGGGCTAGAAAAAAAAAAATATAGTGTCATGTGGTATAAGTGGCTTTTCCCAAGCATAGGAGTGTAGAAAGTGAGGATGTAACACAATGAAGCAGTTGACTGACAAGGCAGCAGCAATGTCATAGGGGTGGACTGTGCCCAGAACTGTTGGTAATAAATGCACCAACCACAGAGTGTGAATATATGTCCCTACCGAAGGTAAAGTAGCAGAGATCTATTAGCCATATATATATAATATATATCTGCTCCAACGCAGTTGAAGGTGCAAAGCTCACCTAAGCATCCCTTCAGGAGAGGAGAGACACAGTGTGTCAGCCAGTCTGGAGCAGGCAGAGGTTTTTCTCCCCTCTCTCTTTTTATTTTTGGCCTGAAATTCTCCTTCTCTCATACTATAATTTGTGACCCTTCCCAATACGGTGGAACAATTACACGGTGGGATTGGTGACTGTGGTCATACATGTAAGGCATGTTCGCTTTTCTCTTCATTTGCATGCAGATAAGGCTTGATTACTTTGGGTCAGAATTTACAGTTGACACAATAGGTACAATAAACACTTTGGTCATCCTTAACCTGCTGAGCTGGCAGTAGAGGCTGTCTGACCTTCACCAGAGAGTCTGTGCGTGCAACCTTATCTTCTTAACAGGCCAGACTAACAACAAGGCTTGTTATGCACAGTGAGGGGGATAGTGTAGTGGTGCAAGCATTCTTTGTGCCTCACTGAAACAACATCGACCATGAGGCCTCTGCTTCGCTCCAGACATTGTTCCATTGTTAGCCCTTGCTTGAGCCAGGTGCAAGGTAAGTGAGGGGCCCAGCTCATTTTCACCTCAACCAGCCTCATCAGCTCTTCGTAGATATCTGACATCTTTACCACGTTATCCACCCCATGACCACAGTCACACAAACAACACCTATAAAAGGCTTGTGACTGAAATTCTGTGAAGTGCTTGGTCCTACAGTTACTGTTGAGACAATTTCCAGGAACTGATTTTCCTGTTCCTTTCACTGTCTGACCACAACTGACCTCACCTTTGTCATCACACTTTAAATACATCCCTTCCATGGTGCTTTTTTTTCATATGGAAATTGGCTAAATTGCCTTTCCTGTTCAGTAGGGTTAGCATTAGGTTTAGATGATACAGGGAACACTATGGAGCATACAAGGGAACACCTTGTAAATGGGTTCAGGATGCCTAAACAGGGATATTTCATACATAGTAGAACACTGCTCATTCATTCTTCATTAAACTCACCAGGTATCTCTGAAAACCTGCCCTTTCTGTCTTCCTTGTTTGTTATTCAACTCCTCAACTGCATACTACACATCATTGAATATAGTGTGTAGGTGAACTGCATTTGTGTGGGGGAAAAAAACCAACTAACATATTTAGTGATTGGCAATGCCAAAATGCTTAGTCTTAATTGTTGCTACATTTTCTCTGGAAAAGAAAAACCCGTATAGGGCATGGAGGATTTGTCACATGATCTTTTCCTCACAAAGGATGCCAGATCATGCCTCATTATAAATGTCTTCTTTTTTTTTTTCTCTTGTCTTCAGC
>NW_008662422.1:6120-20766 GCF_000695815.1 Acanthisitta chloris
GAGCAATAAAGAGTACGAAAATGGAAAAGAAGGGTCTGGCAGTGCTCAAGGGCAAGTCAGGCAGACAGATGCCTCCCTCAGCAATGAGCACATATTCCACAGTCCCTTCAAAATCCAACCTAAAGATATGCCAGTCTGTTCATCAGATTTGCCATGGTCAAACAAATCCAAATCAAAGACCCCCTTCTTCAGACTTAGTTGCAACCTGGCAATACACAGACTGACCACATTTGTTCTTGCCTTGTGTGTTTCTGACACAGATATGACCATCTCCTTAATCAAGATAATAACCATGGACAAACAGCATTTCAGCCCAAAGCTACAGGCTTGCACGACCTAAGGAGAGGTTTCATTCTTTCTGAGATGAGTTTCCCAACAAAAAAAAAATGGAGCAAAAAAGTGAGGGATATTTTTCAGATTCAGTTCATAAGAATAACCACCCTACCTGTTGGTCTTCACCAGGCATTACTGTAAGCATTCCTGTCTACTCAGGCAGCAAAATGTCAAACCAACTACTTTGTATGGCACTGTCATAATGTGGTTTGAATTACACTTTGGCAGTACGTGCAGTGCTGAGCAGATGCCATGAAAATTATGCAGGATGCATCAGAAAGAAAATGAGACACAGTGAAAGTACAGAGGAAATGGTGAAAGAAGGTGAGACAAAAGAAAAAATAAACAATGGACATTTAAGACAAGGGTACTACAGAAGAAAAACATGTAGAGCTTTTATCCCTACAGCTACTCCAATATTAAGTTTTTAATCATTAATATTTAGTTTAAAATCATTCTAAGCACTTCTTTTTCATATAGTGGTTGAGTAAGAAATACAATTTTTATGTCAATGAGGTTACCGTGCCAAAAGATACTTTGAATGAAAGCTGCTATTGACTCTAAAACATGGCAACATGAGTAATGCATCTTTAAAGGATATACCTGAAGGCTAAAAGCAATTTTCTGGTACAACAAGCAACATAACATTTCCACTTTTGACCTAGACATCAGTTTTAGCTCTGTCTTGTTCATCCCACATCTCTCAAATGTTTCTCAGCTACCAGTGAGAGTGTCTGTATTGGGTTTTCATTTTTGCTGGAAATGTTTTTCATCTGTAGAATCACATTGTAGATTTTTGTTTACTCACAGCAAAATTTTTATTTGGGTTTTTAATTTTAATGAAATACAATCAATGGTCTCTGACTGTAGTCATCTGTTACTACCCTGGGAGATCTTCAGGGGAAATTTGAACATGGGAGAGTGGGATAAAAAGAAAATGCAAGCCAAAAATGACATCATTTTAGAGGCAGCCACAGAACTGGGCCACTTATTTCATTGTACATTTGGGAAAGCCTGAACCAGGGCACTGATATGAGAGAGAGATGACCTTGGTGCTCTGATTGACAGCAGGTGTAAAGACTGTGTATGCTGTGTGCCTGTGCTCTCTTACATATTGGTTCCCTGATCATCTACATTGCAAAAACTATTCATTCATCCCCAGTTTTTCTTGTGAGCAAGCAGCTTCCTCTACAATAAAACTCTACTGCAGTTCTGGATGGGCATCTCTGGTTTTGCAAACACTTGCACGTTAAGCAAACTCCTGATGATGTTGACAGATATGTCCATTTTAAGGAACTATGGACATCTTCCTTCTTCTTTTTACAAATCTGGGATAGCAGACCCACTGCCATGCTATTTGATAATAGAGATAAATCAGTATTTTTCAAACTTTTCTAAAATGTGATCCTCCCCCTCCCTGTCTTTCTAGTTCATAATCTGTATGGGATCAACCTTAAAAAGTCAGATAAGTGACTTAAATTAAGGTGCTTCAAGCAGTCACACCTCTCTTTCAAAAACTTTCACTACTCTTTTTGAGATCTGAGCTGCAGAGCTGGACTAGATGACCTCCAGAGGTCCTCTTCAGTCTAAATTATTCTGACTCCATGATTCTCTCTCATTTGTCTTTCTAATTCATCATTCTGTTTTCTTTATTTTTAGGTTGTTTTTATTAGAAGATCTCTAGTTTCTGGATGTTGCCCATAATTATATTAGCTTTATTCCTAATGACATCAAGAACCTTAGGTACATAAGCGACGTAAAATGAAACCTGATCTGTGCATCATAATGCTGTGAACCATACTCAGATATTAATTGTGTCACTGAATACATTGGGAAGATTCACAGCACCTTCTCTCCCTTCTTAATACTGTCCTATGTGAAAGTCTAATTCAAGCAAAAACAGTAGAAGATAATTGCGTACCAGAAATAGCTGTGGGTAGTGTAGAGTCAGACCCTATTTGCAAGCATCTTGAAGATAGCTGTAAGTTGAATATCCCTATGCAAAATACAATCATTCCCTTATTTGGACCATACATGTGCACATACTCTCGATTTGTATGGTAAGGAAAGCAAAAATGTATTTCTAAACCATGTGCAGTTGTTTTCAAGCTGTGTGAAGTGCTGGTGAGAGAAGAAATAAAATGGGAACCCACTTAATAGAAACTGCAGAAAATTAATTATTCATACATGAGTCTGTTTGCTCTTTGTTGACCTTAATGTTGATGTTCTCTGTGTACATGCCTAATGCATTCACATACAACCATCCTTCTAGATAACCAAGGTATTTAAATCATCATTATAAAAGTATTGTATGTACAATTGTGTGTAGAACATAAAGTGCACTGTAAGAAACACATAGCACTTTTTACATACATAGCAGCTTGGTTTATTCATTCATCAAATGGAAATTAGGGCATTATACAACTGTGGTCAAGGTAGGATGTGGTGTGAAGAGCCTACAAATGCCTAGTGGTCCCTAAAATTACTGAAAACTCAAATGTTTCAACACTGAAGAGAACCAGCTCTCTGCTTTGCCATGTGAGATTTTGAATCATTAAAATTCCTCAGAATTCAAAATAACTTCATACACAACTTCTGCGATTAAAAGATTCAGAATTGGCCTCAGAAGCTCATTCATCTAGATGGCCTTTGCTTCTCCAGAAAGAACCTAAAGGAAAGATAACTAAACAACACTGAAGATACTAAAAAAGTATTGAATGAGTAATACAGAAATATATCCTGTTTCCTTGCCCCCCCCCCGAGAAGCATTGTGAGCAAGAAATATGCATATACGATCCCTAATCGGTAACTGTACAAGTATTAGAGGAGTGGAAGTTTGTAAGTGGTCCACTTTTTCACATTAAATTAATGTTGGTCAAAGGCTGCTATTACATACTATGGGGTATATCATGGTTTCCATGCAGGTATGCTTAATTTAGATTTTGAGTTGAGCTGAATGAATATGAAACAACTTATAAGGGAGATTTATCAGGCATGCAAATATTTTCTTGTGTATAAGGTTCCTAGGATTTTACATCTGCCACCTGCCCTCCAGAAAAATGTGTATTGCAGCTTCATGTTGTGTCTGTGTGTCAAACCAGTCTGTTCAGAAGGGAGATGGACCTAAGGTTCACAGCTGAGACAAAAATGATACTGGCTCCATTTCTGGGAATTGCAGAATCATTTTCATCCCTCTCTCCCTACCCCACTCCACTGTACAGTACATATTTCTATTTTTGATCCATCTGTCTCCTTCCCCACGGGAGCCGTGCAGACTGCATTAAGGCTAGAGTAATTACTTCTTTGCCATGGTGTGGGCCTCCACCAAAGTGGAGCTAAAGAAGTTTAAAAACCTTCTCCAGTGCTGAACCACAGTCATTTTGAGGCCAGATAGCTTCTTTAATTTGCATTTGTGAGTGAGGATGTTGAGCTGCTGTGGGTGTGTATATAATCTTAGAAGGATGATGCAAAGGTTTTGACACAGTCTCTTCCCCAGTGTAATTTTCCTATCTGTGATTGCTACAGCAGACCTTGGTATGGCAAAGGACTTTGGCTCATCTGACATTAAAGGAACATACTTAGATTTGGAAGACTTCCCTTGCTTCAATGCTTACTCATGATCATGCCATAGAAACTCTGTGTCTCAGACTGAGTCTTGACTTTGCGGAAAGTGATTTGGATTAAAGCAGAGGAACTGTGAACAGGATAAAATAGTTCAGAAATACAAGATCTTGTGTGATGTTATTCTGTTGGACAACCTGGGACTCAGCTGGAGTGATGGGATTGCTTTGCTGTGCGCTGTAGCCATATCTTTCTTGAAATGCTTTCAGCTCTGAATGGTCTGTTTCATATCAACGAATATGTAGTGGAATCAAAACAAAAGGCAGACTCAGCCCTATGTAAAATCAATGAAGTTATATGCTGACCCTGTGTTTCCTCCAGTGATACCTGGAGAGGGTTCAGATTCTTTTTCTCTGCTAGCATTATGGCATTTTACATCATAAGACTTGTCATTGCTTTGAAAAAAAATAGTAGCTGTATTCCTGGATGGCAAATTACATATAGTACCTATCTGGCAAAACTACAATATTTTTGCAAGCTATAGAAGGTATTATAAATAAATCTTGGTATTTCTTGTAAATACATGTTGTCCACTATAGGGAACAAAATGTATTTTAAATGAGTTGCAGTCCCCAAATCTGAAATGTCTGATGTTTTTCTCAACACAAAACCCCCAAACAAATTAAAACCTGTTGCCTAAATGACTTGATCACAAAGATAGCCTGCAACAGACCTGGGATCAGAGCTCCAGCTTCTGATTTGTTACCCCTTAACCACAACATTGCTCAGTAAGGGCAATGCTGTGTTAAGGAGTGCGAAATTACATGATGCTTCCATGTTATTTCACACATAGTATTACAACAAGTGACACAATACACAAACATAGTGAAACTCAACTGCCATTTTAATTTTAAAAAATCTAAACTCCAACCCCCTGATTTTATAATAATTCATTTAACAAGACAGATGCAGAATTAATAAGTGTGGCAAATATTAGCTTTTGGTTAAATTACAAAAATCCAGCATTTTTTCACAGCTACAGTTGAAGGGTTTTGTTCTGATCTCTGTAACAACAAACATTGCATTTTTGCCTATTCCAAGGCAAACATTTTCTGTATTAAAGGATTTTTATGACAGGTCTGTAATAGACTTCAGGCTCTGATGCACTGAAGCCACTGGCTGGCTCTGAAACACCCGCAGCTACAACCTGGACTAAACAAGGGGAAGAGACTTCCCAGTATTGCCTCATGGGACTTGCCCAAACCTAGTGTTTTCACAGTCTTCAGCTGGAAGTACCTTGGATTTGTTGTGTGTCTTAAGAGCCACTCAGTATTGTTTAACATGAAGTTGGAAAGTCTGGAAATGGATTTTCACAGACATTCTATACACAGCACTACAAAGGCATTTGAGACACTGAGACAGATGATGGAAATGCTAAGGGACAGATGAAAAACTGATACCCATGGGCCTCCTTTGTACACTAGCACTCCTATGGACAGGTGGACACTCAGTGCTGGGAGCACAGTATTTGACCCAAAGTAATTGCTGGATACATTGTGTCAGTAACATCAAGGACAGAACCCAACACTTGGGCCTGTGCTTGTATGAACACTGGACTGCAAAGGCAAGTGCCTTCTGCTGACTTCTCGCTCTGGCCCCACAAATCTTGCATGCCTGATGACAGCTATGTAGCTGCAGTAGTCCCCCTTTCTCTCCCCACCAGTCCTTCTGCTTCCCAATGCATATCACTTTATTCCTACTGACTCGTGGCTGGTGAGCTTTGCTGCACATGGTTACAAAGAGTGAGACAGCCTCAGCTGAAGGAGGAATGCTTTTCACTTTCTGGTACGTGCTCCAATCTCTGCTTGGTTTGTGCAGACACAGTTTTCCTTCTCCCCTCCACCTCATCAATCTCTAGTGAACTCTGTGTTGTCCTTGTGTTGTTCCCACAGGACACTAACCCATCTGTATGTGTAGCAGTGAGCCTTCAAGTGCCTTAGGGACCTACAAGGAGAGTTAAGGTGCCTGTGGACAAAGGCCCAGACAAGGATGTGAAGGGAAGCTAGGCTTCACTCTGCTAACACACCCGAAATCATGTTTCTGTGGAGCTGAAAGATGAAAGTAACATTGTGAGTCTTTCTCTGCTTGCTATACTAATCATAGTAAAAAACTCAACCGCTTATTTCAGCTAGGATTTTCCCTAGAGTCAGTTATTCTCAGTACAGGCACCCAGCTCTAGGCTGCCAGAAATGGGGATAGGCAGCAGCGGGGACTGGGAGCAAAGTTAGAGACATTTAAATGCAGAAGCAGAAATGGATGTAGCAGAAAGAGAACTGAAACAGGGAATTCAGACGTTTAGCAGAACTCGTGGGCATTACAGTGAAGACAGAAGATCTGAAGGAGTTTATGCAAATGATAGTAAGCATTATTCCAACATAGAAAACAGGGAAATGTGTCACTTGCATGAAGATTGCCATTGGCTAGGTGTTAAAGCTTCACATAGAGAGGAGAAAGTTGCTTTAGACATCACAGCAGTTTCAATGCCTACCACGGAGCAAGTAGTCTGAACAACCACTCTGTGATTTTGAGAGGAGTAGGAAAGGAAAAGCTCCATGGCAAGGAAGGGAGATCTTTCTTTTTCTTTAAAGTTGCTTGGGATTGATGTATTTCAGAAGATCTGTGCATGCTGAAGAGTCCATGGCTGAAATTCAAAATAATCCAGGAACTAGCAAGATCCCCAGTAAAATTAACAGCAGCCTTTGGTTTATTCTCACCTGTTCCTGGCTGCCCATGGTAAGGAACATGAACTCTGACACTGCAGAGTACAGTAGGTGCTTCTGCAAGGGGGGATGCAGGCATAGATAAACACGGACACGTGAGACCTCTCGTGCTCTGGGCTTGGAGCTGATTGGCAGAGGAGGAGCCGTGAGCTGAAGTTACATTGTCTTCCATGCAAATTTATAGTAGTAGTAGAAGTATCTCGGGTGCAGCACTGCTTCACTTTCTGGCTTCCGCGAGGAGAGCTGGCCTGTGCCAGGCTAGCATGAAGGAACCACCATGTGTCAGTTCCTGCCCAAACAGATATGCCTTTAAGGAACGGTAGACCTGTGTCTTCCAAAGAAAAAACATTCGCTAACTTTGAGCTGCTCTAGGCATACCTTTGAGCAATTTCTTCCATTATTTTAGGAATGGCTGTAAAGCTTCTCAGGACTAATTAATAGCAAGCGTCTCTGGACTGAAAGAGCTCCAAATGCATTCAGGATTTCTGGCGCAGACCCCAGCCGCTCCGCCAGGCTGCAGGGCCAGAGGGATGTACTCTGCATTGCTAACCTGGCAGCAGCAGACAGAGCTGCCGTTCAGTGTGCCTCTCATGAAATGTGAATAATAAAAGGAGTTAAGGGAATATAAGAATAGAAGTGGGCAAGCTTGAAAAAGTGAGAAGGAGGTGCCAGAGGTGGATGTGAACACACGGTGCGGCTGTACTCTGCGGCCACTAGAGCTCTGGAGGGTGTGGGCATTGCTCCCTCAGGATGAGCCTTTGCTCACCTGCGGCTCGGGGTGGCTCTGCAGAGACACCTTTGGAACAGAGCCGCACAGACACAGCAATACAGCACTGCGAGGTCAGCAATCTGGGTTCAGCCCCTGGTTCTGGGCAGGATTTGCAGTTTATGTGGCTACAGCTTACACTGAGGCGTTTGCACAGGCTGGCGGTGTCCATCGGGGCTACACCGGTCACTTAGCTGCCAGGGAACGGGGGCAGCAATGCGGCCACCCCGGCCCTGCCCTGCCGAGCAAACCGACCCGAGCTGTGTACGACCATGGCATGGTCATGAGCTGTGTACGACCATGAGCTGTGTATGATCATGAGCTGTGTACGACCAGCCCCCTCTGGTGGCACTTTTCCCGTGGAGTTCATTGCTTTGTGAAACTCAGCTCGGGTTTTAATTTATTTGTGCGTATAGCATGGCGTGACGAGGTAGCGACTGCAGGCGAATCAAGCAGTTTAAACCTCTATGAATCTGTGTTTTTCTTACCCTACCTCTACCAGGTATATGGAGCAAATCACCTCCTGAAGTTTCTGTGAAATGAATTCACTTCACTGTGAAGGGAAATCAAAATTATGATCAAACCGTTCAAACGTGAACAAAGCTGGTGCTTGGGAATACACAGCCCTTCTGTTCAACACTAATGCTTATCTCATCTCCTTTGTGAAAGTCTTCAAACCTCATTTGCCTTCCTTTTCATCCAGGGCACTTCAAAACACACCTTTAAATGTAAAGCTAGTATTAGTGGAGATCTACTTCCTAAAACTACATGTGAGCATTTCACTGGCAGTATTTATTGCAATGTTACTTAAGGCATCTGGCCCACATGTTTTAGCATAGACATCATATTTTACATAGGATGTCCTACATACAGAGCTCATGCTTACACAGTTCCTCAAAGAGAGGACAGGAAAAGATTTAAATTACAGCCAGCTTGTGCTCAGTTTGATCTTCCCACTAACTCAGGAATTTGAAATTGTGTACTCTGAAGGCAGACAACAAAGTTTTAGTGAGGTTAGAAGGTTTTTTTCTTCTCTTATCAGAAGTTCACTAATAAAATAATTCTGACTTTCACATTATGTTAAGATAGTGCAGAAATTAGTTATTACAAGGTGATCCATACACAGTATTCCTGCTTCTCAGATGTGGCCTGATTTGAGACAAGATGTAAGTTAGCCAAAGTTAAACTTGGCATTTCTTGATGGTTTGCATTGGGCCCTGCTCCTTTAGATGTGTGTTTGTGTGTGCATGCATGTACAGAGGTGTGTATGGAGACACCTGTACAGGCAGGCAAGGTTAGAGGGGAAAGAACTTTTTTATTGCAAGCCCTTTCTCAATTCACTGCTCCAGTCACCTGGAAATTGGCTTAAGGGTGCAGGTGATGGTGTAGCAAGACACCCTGAGAGCTCTTCCCTTTGCATGCAGAAGATAGGGTAGCTGTGAGCAACGTATACCCATGCACTGATTTTGCACAGCCAGTGGGGAGGATTTGGGCCACAGATAATAACTGATGGACATGTCCTCTCCCTTTGCTTTTGGAGGAAAAGCCAATGATTGAGCACTGTGAACTGCATGGCTACATCCATGGCATTTTCTGCCTGTAAAATACAGGCAGGTTTCTAGGCCAACACACAGATGGAATGGGCAGTGCAGCTGCCTGGTCCATTCTGGAGCATGTCCTCCTCCCAGGAAGCAACCATTTGCTGCAGCCCAGTTGTGCATTAGGCAAGCACAGGAAAGATGTGTGTGCAGGGGGAGTGAAGGGAAGCTTACAACAGGAAAAACTGCAACCATCTGTGCTTAACAGCACTAGGCTGTGGCCCATCAGATTTACAAAACTCCCAACAGACTTGCTCCTGCTGTTCTGAGCTTTTGCTTTTCACTCTTACCTGCTCCCTGTTTTGTCTATCATCACTGAGATCAGCACATTTGGCTATTCCTGTTGCCTACAACAGCCCCATCTCCTGTACCATCTACACTGTCTTCAGCTGAACAAGTGTCTTGCACCTCTCAGAATAAGAAGGAAACTGAGGTTTCTGCTTTATTGATTGAGGCTGGGGGGAAGTGAGGTGATGAATAGATACAAGCCACTCTCTCCTTCTTCTTCCTGCCTGTGCATTGTGCTAAATCCCTTTAGAGGTCAAGGCATGTCTGTCTGATCAACATACAAAATACACTTCTCTTCATTCCTTTCTTGCCTCTCATCTTGGCTTGGGGAAAAGTCCTTGGGCAGTGCACAGGGTAAAATTTAAGTGATGTCCTGTTTTTCAGAGTCCAGTTGCCTGTGTCTGAGAAGCCCAGGACCAGGCACAAGGACATACTTTCAGGTGCACAGATGACCATTAAATACCAGACTGGCCTCCTGGGGTTTCGACAAGCAACTTAGAACGCTCATACAGAACTTCAAGCACAAGCTTATGTATAAATTTCACAATTTCCTGCAGCCCCAGTGCGTGACTACCATATGGTGGCTGACACGCCATGCCAGAGCCTCTTGCTTCAGTGGCAACCTTACCCCTCAGCCTCCACATAAACCTCAGACTTCTTACTCTGGCACTTACAGGTGTCAAATGCTGCAGCACTGCATGTACAAATACAAGGGTTTGATCCACTCCCCTGCTTTGCTTCATGCTGATACCTGCTTAGCAGAAAGGAGGGAAGGGACAACCTTTTGTTTGTTTTTCAATAAGCAGGAAATCTCTGGGTCAGCTTTTATTTCACTGGGGTAGGAACAGAAATGATTCGGTGTCAGCAACTTTCTTGTTGTTCTTCCTTCCCCTGACTCAGGCAGAACTCTGGAGATGTCTGGTGTCACCACAAGCCATCTTTCCATTAGGATTTTGTACACATCCTTGGTCAGTCAGGACAAGGTAGAGGCAAACAGTAAATACCAGCTGCCCCCGGCCCTGCATGAGCAGTGCTCCAAATGATCGATGGCGCAGCAGAGTGACAGGACCAGCAGGCAGGTTTTATGCCATCTGCTGTCAAATTTGGATGGCTGGTTTTGTTTGAGAAATCTTGCCCTTAGGCACTGGCACGATTTCAGTATTTGTTTTCCTGGTAAGACCCAGTGCACATAAAAGACTGGCAGCACCTATGATTTGTTAACTTTGCAAATAGCACCCTAAGGCCAGTCAGATACTACAACACATGTGGTTACAGCCCACATGTTTCAGTTTTTCAGGACACAAAGTAAATGGCATTTCTAGATCTAGAGCATGTGTGACTCCCTGATTATAAAATCTGAGAATTTACAATCAACTCTTTTTTTCTCTGGGACAAAAGCGTGCATTTCTGTTCTGTCCCCAACAGGATGTGGAAAACAGACGTTTGAGCTAGCTCACTGTCAGAAAGAGGTGGTTTTTTTTCCTGCAAGCTTGACTGGAATTCTGAATTCCTTGGACTGGGAAGTTGTGTAGGTGAATAAGGGTCATTGGGAAAGTCACAGTTTAACTGTTGAAAGGTGTTTCAGGCTTCACTAGCAGGTAAGCCAAGTTGGAAGAAAGAATGAGTGGTGAAAAGGTACCTGGTAGAGAGTGGTGGAGATTTCAGTACTGGAGAAAGTGAAGGCTCTTAGTAATAATCAAAGGCTAATTCATGTGATATGTGCTGGAAAATTAGAGTTTTTTGGATTGGAGGTAGAACAGGGATAGAGAGGAAAAGAGTACTTGGGCCTAAGATGAGTGCCCAGGAGAAACAGTGGCTGGAGGCAACAAGCTGCAGGCACCAAGGTGCACCTTCTTGGCAGGGAAGGTAAGAAGGAAGGAATGCTGAAGGCTCCAAACAACCACTGGTGGCAGCAGCAGGAGGAAGGGGGGAGGAAATCCTAGAGGAAAAAGGTGTGGCTGTGGAAGTTAGGATCTCCTGAGAAGGTAGGAGTGAACAATGTGGCCAGAGAAACTCAGAGATGAAAGGATAGGGTAGGATGGCCAGAAGAGTTTCCTTGTGGAAAGGAGATCTGTGAAGACAAAAATGTGAGGAAAATTTCTGGGAAAATATGAGAGTAATATCATCATATTCCTTTGGTGAGCACTCAGTACAGTGCTGAGACAAGACCACCATGGCCCTAGACCTAGTATCAAAAGCCAGATGAAGAACCAGTAGATGGACTGTTTGTGGATTTCCCCATCTCCATGCAGTAGCAACTGGAAGGTTGATTTGGGGGATGGCTATCTCAGTCAGAACCTGCTGGAGCAGCAGTTCTCCACATTTGCTGTGAGAAAGGGGAAACATACGTGTTAACTAGCCACAAAGCAATTTTGAAATAGGAAGTGTGCAGGATGTGCTGGTAGTTATTTCTGCTTTCCCATCAGTCTGTCAGATACAGAAATCCCGGGGATCAGGATTAGAGAGATCCAGCCTATCCAACTCTGGCACAGGTCTTGTGCCTGACAGATCCTCCTATGGAAGGGGCCCTACTACAATGGACACAGTGCTATTCAACAAGGACAGGAAATTAGGTGTCTTTGAAGGCATTTAGAGAGGAGTCTGGGATAAACAGATCCTCCATGTTGAGTAGGCTCTAAGAGGGAAGGTTGATGAGTAGTGCTGTTAACACGTTGACTAACAAGTTGATGAAACATAAGATAATCCGTTTTTTCTTCACTATGGGGGACAGACAGGGCCTCTTCATCCTTCTTTGTGCATTTTGTCCATCCTGAGAAAGTCTGTCTCCATCACCATTGTGTCTCCCAAGGCCAGAAATCAAAGATGCTCCTCTGCTAAGTATGCTGGTCTACATCTGGGGTCTGCCTGCATCTGTACCACCACCTTCCTCAGGGCTGCGTCAGCCTCAGTTTGATTGTATTTCGCTATCGCAAAATGATGCAAACACTTTTCTCCAATTACTCATGATCTCATCTCATTGTATTTTCCTATTTCAGTGACTTCTCAATCTTTTTGTTATACTTCTAAGTAGCCCTGTGGCTCTGTTTCAGTCATAGACCCACCACTTTTTTTTCTAGTGTGGCACAGCACAACATACTGGCCCTGTGTCATTATTAACAAACTAACTCCATCCCAGTCGGAACAATCACACCACGCTAGTGCTGTGCTCCACAGGAAAATACTGTGCCGTTCCTGTGAGAGGAACACTGCAATTGCAGCCAGATGTTACTAGGGTCAGAGTTAGCTTAGGAAATCCTCTGTTACAGGAGGAGCACAGATATAGCCTATGTGCAGTGTTAACACATAAACTACTACTCACATACTTTTTTCTCAGCCATGGAATTTGTAGGAGGCCTAAAAACATACCCTATAGCAGTAAAAGCATTCCAAAAAGAACCCAGGGAAGGGGAACTTGTTTTACTGTAACTGTTGGAATGAGATGAGAGCACAGTAAAACTGTTCCCTGTCCCAGGTAAGGCAAATAAATTCTCCTTTCCCACATCATGCTCCTTGATGTGCAACAGCAGCATTTCAGCAGTTACTGACTTGCTTTGAAGTGACTACAACATTGCGTTCCTTCTGATTTATCAAGGCACTGTGATCCCCTTCTTCCAGGGAATGCTTCTTGGTGTTGTCTCCTAAGGCAGGTCTTTCTGAGGACCTATCAGCACTTTTTCTTGTCTTCAGGCTGAGAACACCACAATGAATTTGCTTCTCTTTTGTTTTTGTGAACATCTTCCTCAGTATCAACCTTAGGTTATGGCATAACAAAAGTATTTTATTATACTATTTGTTTTATCATAAGAAGCATATATCACAGAAATTCATATGGACTGTAGAAAGGTAAAAATGGTTTTAAAAGTGAATAAAATAGGCCTAGGAGAAGAGAGGCTGATAACATTGGAGTCTGATCTCTCAGTTTTCATTTTGCCTCTATGGACAACTGGAAATGCCTTAACTAAAACAGCAAAGAAAGGAATCCAAGAGGAACTGCTGCTGCTCCTTGGGGAAGTAAGGTCAGATAATTTCAGGTAAGTGACACAGGGACAGTAACAGCAGCAGCTGTCAAAAATCAGTCCAGCTAAACTCCTACAAATGTCCATTGTCCAAACAACTTCATTTG
Organism: Acanthisitta chloris; assembly: GCF_000695815.1. Lineage (NCBI taxonomy): Eukaryota > Metazoa > Chordata > Aves > Passeriformes > Acanthisittidae > Acanthisitta > Acanthisitta chloris. Next base: position 19,570 of record NW_008662422.1, read on the forward strand.
TGTCAGATCCTGCACTGTTCACAGCATCAGCAACACAGTGCTGGGACACCAGACAGGCACTTGAATAAAATTATGTTCCCAGCTAAAAGCTGACATTGAGAGATGCTCCACAAGCATTTTGTCCTGTTCCCTGAGCTCTCTTTTAGCAAGCTTCTGTCCATCATTCAGGCAGAATTCCCCACTTTCAAATCACAGGCAGACACAGGCAAGAAACTCGAATCAAGAAGACTTTTCAATCTGTGGTTATTGTGTGATGAAACATAGTGCTTACATATACAAAATGAAAGGGTCTTGTACATTTGTTCAGAATCACAAGGGAGGGCAAATGCACTAGAACAAAGGATTACATCAGAGCTGAACCACATAAGTAAAACTGGTATCTCAAAGAGAAGACTTCAGGTGTTTTACAGAATATTCAAATTGTTGGCCTAAAAGAAAATTTTATCAAGCAGCAGTCATAGAGCAAATGTGGAGTAATAGGACTGAATTTCCTTAAAAAAATTAAATACATGAATATTGGGCGACCAAGGGATGAAAGGCTTCTGCTGAAGTAGTTCATATACCCTGTGCAAAACCAGACAAAATATAATTCATCATAAAACACCCAGATATTTTCCCTTCTTAAAGTGAATGGGTGTGACAGACATCCCTGGAATTACATGGACCCATAAAAGTACTTAAGTACTTGACGTACTTGCTTACAGTTGCAACAAGACCTGTATTTGTGAGACCATGCTACGCCTGATAATGAGTATTATTCTGTTTTTACAATAATGGCTGTATGATGCATCATGAAAGATCCTGGCTGCAACACACTGCACAAAGTCTTAGCAAAGCAATTCTACCTCCAGACAACTCACAACTGAACTAAGAGGGAAAACACAACAAATAAGTATAAATAAATAACTAGCAGCAAAGCAGGTACAACTGTTAGCTGCAAGACTGAGATGTTGGTGTTGTCTTCCTTTGAAAACCTGCACCTATAGAAATTATGAATAAAACTATCTTGACCTCAATTCTGTCTGTGGAGTGAGGCAGGCAGGTAACTAGGAATAGGTTTCTCTACCTCTAATGCTCCTGAGAGTATCCTCAGAAGTGCTCCTGTTGCATCCACATGACACCATCGAAACCCACAGTTAGGACAAGCTTTGCTTATCATTGCTCAGCCAGCCAGAAAGGTGTGACAATCCCCTTTCT
>NW_008662422.1:20813-35833 GCF_000695815.1 Acanthisitta chloris
CCTCTGAAATATGTTCAGCTTTCTAGGCAGCTTATTTTCAACTAGCCCAACTCCTTGGTAAGATTGCCTAACCCTTTAATGTCTGCTCCTATCAAAGAATTCAGAACTTACACACATAGGATTTTATTTTCTGCAAAGAAGTTCACTGTAGCAATATAGCTTTTGAATCTGTAAAAAAAAAATCTTGTCTTGGATCTGCCTTATGATCTGGTTTAGCCTCAGAAATGACCAAACTCAATACTTATCCAGAGATATCCTAAGGAAGAGCATCATATTGATCTAATAAGCTTAATGAGTCTCAAAACTTGATTCAGAGAACTTGACTACACCCTGAAGACCTTTAGAGGGTTTGTAGCACAGAAGTCATCCCTTTCTGTCCATGCCACTGTAACACCAAATACAGAAAGATATCTGCATGGTTTCAGTTTTGTCGTGGTTGCATTATGCTATCCTAGGATAGCACCTGGTAAGAAGAAACTCTCACTCAGCAACACTGAGAACACTTTGTGGCTACAGGTCTAGTCACCCATGCCTTGCTTATCACCAGGGAAGAGGTTCAGGGTTAATAGCCTCAGCATGTTCCTGTGGTATCCTGTGCTGACACCAGCACAAAAGAACGTGGATTTGGTATGACCAAGCCTAACAGTCAAGAGCACCATCCCCTCAAACACGGCAAATAGTGGCCTCTCTTATTCCTCCCAACTTGGGACCAACCTGCTGGCATCTCACACCTTGGTCCTTCTTGCTTTAGCTTCAGCAGCAGAACATTTTAACTAGTTTTACTTGGATTACAGATGTGATGATACTCTTGAGTCTTCTGCTTTCTGCCAGCTATATGAATTCACTGAGGACTTCTCTTGCTGAGTTATATGTTGTGGCACATAGCCGTAATTAGTCAGGATAATCTGTACAGGCTCCACGTAGACATGGACTGAACTGAGTGGAAGTATCAACACTTGATGCGCGAAACTAGCTCTCTGCTGCTCCCCCTCCTGCATACTGCTACTGCTTAGTAAGACTTGAACATTCATGAAAATCACAGCCAGAAACCACATCAGCCCTTCTAAATTAATGAATAGTGAAAACAATGTATTCAGCTGCCCTGCAGGTTATCCCACAGAAGGATTATTCAAGTGCACTCCTTCGTAAGCACAAAATCCCTGCAGCAAGGCCTTTCATGTGATTCAGTTAGTTGTGCACCTAACTTAAATGAGAATTTACTCTTGCATAACATTAAATACAGTCAGCTGCATAAGCAGGCTCTTTCTCACCACATCTTACCCTACGTCAGTATCCATCTGATGATCTTGAGTAAGAGATGCTAATCTTGCTTCAGAGCAGTAAGTAGGTGAGCAGGAAGTTGGTAAGCTGGTTTTGGCCATAGAAAAAAATAGCTAAGTGGAAGTGTTAGTGAGCTTCCTAGTACTATGAGCATTAGTGTGGATGTGAACTTACACAGACCTAGGTAACAGACAGCTAATCCTTTCCTTTCTAAAAGCAGGAGCTAGTAGGCAAGGAGCAGAAGAACAAAGCACAAAATGAGAACAACAAATTCAAAATGCTAAGGGCATCCCATTGGGGAGATCAGAACTATGGTACATGCTTTCATGTTCTGAGATTTCTCTCTTCATTGGTACTTCGCAGCACAAACAGAAAAATGGTTTTACAGGTTCAAGCAGCTGCTCTGCCTTTCTGAAGGCAAGGGCTGCTTCCTCAGCCAGTTTCATTAGAAGAAACCAGCCAGGTGGGGAAAGAAAGCTGTTTTTAATTTCCAGCACTTCACCTTTAGGCAAAGACTCAGTCTGCAAGTGTGAGGGTGGATTTAAACAGGAGCATCTCTCCTGATCATTCACTGTCTCTCTTTGCATTTCTAAGTGCACTAGAACGAAACTTCTAGAATGGAATACTGGGGGTGGGAGGCAAGATGTTGGCAGTGAGGGGCTGCATGGTGGCCTCTGGGTGAAGAGACAGACCCACCACAGAACACAGCTGAGCACCTCTAAGAAAATGTATTTAAAGAAAGGGCATGAGAAACAGCAGTACAAGCACCAAGGTCAGTGGAAAAGGAAGGGACAGAGGTGCCCTAGGCACCAGAGCACAGATTGTTCTGCAGTCCATGGAAAGAATCCCATTGGAGCACATGTGTATTTCCTGAAGGAACTACATCTTCCTGGAGAGCCCATGCAGGGGCAGGTTTATCCTGAAAAACTGCAGCTCATGGGAAGGACCCACATTGGAGCACAGCAACAACAGCAGCAGAAAGGAGCTCTTATGGACTGACAGCAACCCTATTTCCCCACTCTCCTGCATCACTTGGGGCAGGCAATCCGGTGGAAGAGTTGGCAGTGAAGAAGTGAAGTTGAGCCTGGAAAAATGTGTGGGTGAGGTAAAGGAAAATTACTGTTTTAGTCTTTGCTTTTCACCACCCTTCTCAATTTCTAATTGGCAACAAATGTAATTTTCCCCAATTTGAGTCTGTTTCATCCATGACAGTAGTTGGTAAATGATTTCCCTGTCTGTATTTCAACCTGTGAGCTCTTCCATCTTATTTTATCCCCTTATCCTCTTAGGAATGGGGGTGAGAGAGCAGCTGGGTGAGCACCTAGCAGCAGGCCACCATCAGCCCACCACAAGTTGTTGCATAGATCTGTTTAAAAGAAACTTAAAAGCCACTGGTTCACATTAAGCATTTGCCAGAACAATTTCAGATCAGCATCTGCCTAAAGCTTGCAGACAAGCCTTTTCTATTTATTGCAGAGCTTTTCAGAGAACGATTTTGTACTTTACCACTTTTTCCCCCCATTTCCAAAACACAACACAGGTTAAGTATTTCCAACACTCATTTACTATCTACACATTATCTACACAATTACAGAGAAGAACCTTTTTCATATGAAAAAATATAATATTAAAAATCTTACATACAAAGGCAAAACATAGCAACAAAGGGCAGCCCACAGCATTAACATCCAGTCTTTCTGTCACCAGTTAAGATGAAACTCCTTCAGGGTGAGTTTTCAACGAGGATATTTAAGTTGTAGGGGTTTGTTTTGTTTTGATTTTTTTTTTTTTGCTCCCCAATATAGGAGACATGCATTAAAACCAGTAATGTCTAAAACAACATTATTTAATTCTTAGTCATGCACCTGAAGATCTGCCTTTGAGCATCTTCTTAAGTCAGTCAGAGGAATCAAGTTTCACTGAGGCACCAGCGATGGAGTTTCTGAAAGTGTCCTCCGAGCTGAGATTCGTAGGCACTTGGGGCAGCCTCCAGACTTGAAGCATGCTTTGTGAAAGCATGTCTTGCACTCTGGTTATACATAAAAGCAGTTTAGCATTCAGAAAAATAAAATTTAAAAAAAAAAAAAAAAAGAATCAATAGCTGTGCTTCTAGAAGGATGTTCTATCTAGGACATACAAGTACAAAAGCAAACAGAAGAGCAAGGCCAGAATGACAATGACCACCACTGTCATAACTCTAACTAAACATTTTGGTAATATTCACAAGATTTACAATTAATGCTGGCAAGATGTGATATAACAGCTCTCTCTGATGCACAGACCCAAAAACAGCCTCCTCCCGTAGCCATAATAATGTTCAGGAAAGTCCCTGTTTTCAAATACACATGCTACCCATGGTTCCCAAATGCACATGCAGGTTTTCAAACATACATGTTTCCAGTGAAGCTAGTTCTCAATGTTTAAAGTAAGTCCAGTTTTATACACCAAAATTCCCCCAGGGAAGAAAGAAAAACATTCAGTCTGAAACATACCTGTGCACCTTTTACATTTGGAAATCTGATGTGGAAACAGCAGATCTGCACTCTGACAGAATTCACAGATAAACCCCTTCGCTTGACAGAGCTAAAATGACAGCAAAAGGGTTGAAATTAAATCTAAGAAAAAAAATTTTGGGAATTGTAGCAGGGATATTCCTCACAGTAGCAGCTGCAAGGACACTAGAAGCTGTGAATTTTCCTTACCTCACAGCCATCCACATGGGAGGTGGAACTCTTCAGAATATCTTTAAGAACGGGCAGTAACTGCCCTCGTTTTATCTTCACCAGATCATCCAGTGAGAAGAGATGCAGCTCCTCTGTTAGATGGCTGGGGACCTGTTCAAATTCTTTCAGTACACTGCAAAGTAAAATAAAACCCAGTTTAAGTTACAAAAAGTTGTTTTTCAAGTATATTTCAAGAATAAGCCTCTTTCACTTAGTCACACAGGGATTATACAAGGAAAGTTCATGCTAAATCCTACCTCCCCTACCAATTGGAGATCACTGTAGCAAAAACCGGAGGGATTCGGATTTAGAACAAAGTGTCTGCTTTAAATGTGTATTCCTCAGGCATTGGAGTTGCCATACACAGTTATCCCAGCAATCCCTAAGTAATGTGCAAAGGGCTGTCTCCTACCTCAGGAACAGGAGGTAAAATCCCATATAGTATCTAATATAATAATTTAGGCTTATTTATTTTGTTTTGCAAAGAGAACTTTGAGGAGCTTTATCCTGCATAGTTCACTACTGGATGGAACTGCTTGTCCTGAGCAGGTGAACACTGAAAATACAGCTCTTGCTTTTAAAATACCACAGATGCAGACAGAAGGTACAGTGAGAATCCTAATGCTTATTTCTATAATGGATTCACAGGTGGTTGAACAGAAGAGAGACAAAATTATGTTTCTATTTAATCTTGGTGAACAACATGTAATTGATGCATAAAAGAGGTCTATAGCAAAGAGAGAAGAGACCCTACTTTTAAGGCTTATTTTGCTTATCTCTGTTTTTAAAAGGGTCAGGAATTCTACAATGAAGGTCTTACTATTAGCATGTCTACCGATTAGTTATGCACATAGTTTGAGAAGGTGAACACCAAAAATCTTTAATTTGCAGCAACAAGCAATGTTTTGGCCTTGATCACTTTGGGTTACTACTTTCATTTTAATATGTTTATATAATAAACTGAAATGAGCATTGTGACAGATTTCTCGAAGAAATCTTTAAAGCCTCAAGGAGCACACTTGTTAATTTAAAAAAAACCCCAACATATTTTTTTAAAGACAAATATTCTTGGAGAGAATTAAGTATCTTTGACCTTTTAAGAATGAGTGAGATCCTAAAAGAGACAGAGCAGGAAACACCTAACTAAAATCATTTAACATTTAAAACCAAATGTCTAGGTGTGTTATAAGAAACAGAAACTTACTACATAAACCCTGCACTTCACTCAACACCTGCAGTGCAACAGAGGCCAGTTTTGTTATTAGAATTCTCTAATTAATCTATTTCAAACTGCACTACATGTCTCAAGAAAAGAAGGCTCTATAAGCACCTCACATGTTTTACTAAGCTATTTTTCATGCATAATCGCAGTCCATACCTTTCACCAAATCTGCAGGTCTTCAAAAGCTTTTTTAAATGAAAAAGCTGTTCTTGTGCCTCCTAAAAAGAGGAAGGGGAATCACAAAACAATTTTAAAATTAAAAGCAATTGCATTTATTTATAAGTGAGGAACATCACTATTTGAGTCAGCAACCCTTGTAAGTACATCGTCACACCTTAGGAACTTCACACTTAGCAGAAACAAATTAATTTTCTAGTGCACTAAAGATCAAGGAGGGCAAAGACTACTTGTAATCTTCAGCAGAAGACCCATCCTCAAGCTGCAGGAGGCCCACAAAACTAAGGAGTCATTCAAAACTTCCTGAACTGTCTAACAGCTGAAAGCAGGCAGAGGTAAATATTTACTGCTAGAGCCCATTTCCCCACCATGTACTAAAACTGGAAACCAATAAAGAAACACCTCCCAAAGACAACAGGGCAAAGGAGATCTCTAGCATAGGTTGGAAACTCCTCCCTCCACCCCCTTCATCTGAGGAAAGAGAAGGCAAGTCCCAGAAGTGGAGATGGGACAAGCCACAGAAACCAGCCCTCCTCCTTCCCACACACACACACATGCAGTAAAAGATAACCTGCCCTAAGGAGTCCTTCCCAAAAGTCTCAGACCCACAAATTCCTCATAAATAAAGGCCACACTTACCCTTACTCTGTCCATTTCCTTACTTTTCGTGTAGAGGGTTTTGTTAATACACGACACGTTGAAAATGGGGTGCTGCCATATGCTGTCCAGTAGGTGTTTGGAGAAGTTGCATACATAGTATTTTTTGAAGTCCCACTTTGAAAGTATTCGGGCAGGAATAGCAGACTGGGCATAGCTGTGGCAGCAGTCACAAAAGTATTTCCCCAGGTAGTCACAATAGCGGAGTCTCCTGATATATTCTGCAGGTAGACAGCAAAGAAATTGTGAGTATTTATAAAACTCACGGGCTATAACTCATCTGTTTGCCTGTCTAAATAACTCAGATTTACTGCAGTGAGGGGAAAGGGATTTTTTTTAAATAGATGGGTTTATTATTAAACACATGCACAAGGTCTGTACTTTGTATTAGAACAGAAAGTTTTCCTCATTTCCACATTTGTTGAACGGATTATAATTATCACTATGAGATCTTAGAGAAACTACTGTTGCTTTACATACAAAAAAGAGACACAAGATAAAATACACAACAAAATACTTCCACCAAATGGAAAGACAAGCTGATTTTGGAATCACATTTTTATAATATTTCTTCATATAGAAAAGGTTTGTAGGTTTTCCCCCAGCTACTATGGCATCTCAGGTTTGCTTAAATTAATGTGCAGTCACAGATTGTTGATACTTTATAGGCCATCACAAATGCTGCTCTTGTGAGCTGACCCAGAACAAGTCTTGAGTGCTGCTTCAAAGCTTTCTTAGGTAAGGTGTGGTTGTCAGATCTGTAAATCACCATGCTTTCATGCAGCGCTAACAAAGCATCACAAATAAGAAAACCAAGCAGGATTTCATGATCAAGAAAAAAAAAGTTTTCAAAAGACACCCCAAAAGAGCAAAACCACACATTCCATAAGCTTGCATAAAGTCTCTAAAAAGAGACTTTTGGAAATGTGTAAATTGGCACAGAGAAAGAATTATTGAAATAAACAATTGGAATATGTAAAACCAGCACTGTCCAGCCTGAAAGCTTTATTTTTTAATAGTTTTTCCTCTGTTTTGTTGTTGATTGTCATGAATTTTTATTGTGTATGAGAAGAACATCTATCAAGTATTGTATTCTGTCTGCAATGAGAAATTCCAGACACTGGAAAGATCTTACTGTATGTTTTATTATTGCAGGCACATCCAACAATAAGATTTTCCTTCTAGCTAAGGTAATTTTACAATTGTGGTACATATGTGTTGGTAAAGACTATAGTCTTATTACTAGTAATGCACTGATTAGGGGCTTTTTTCTGCTTTTGGTAATACTTACTGCTTTCTATTGGGGTTCCACAACCAACACAGGTAAAGTTTTGAGCAGCCACCACAGCATCTCTCCTGCATACAGAGGCAAACAGTTAGACCTTTCAGCATCCAAAGCACAGTTTCAGTTAACATTCTTCTAAAGTGCTAGAGAGCTAAACTGGCACCAGTGAGAACAAACAACCTAGGAGCTGACTCCTACTCCTCCACATAAAGAAGATGATTCTGGAAGGAGATGCAGATTATTATTTTGGTAGGATTCTCTAAGCTATTGTGTGGAGAATATATCATTAAATACAGCTAGTCAAAAGAATTTAACTATTTCCATTTCTTAAGGTGGCATCAATATCAAAGGGGTCGAGAGAGGAGAAAATACACATCTGCAATTGAAAAAGCAAGTGAACCTACAGCAACAGAGGGATTAGCCAGTTTGCTTACTGTGTGCACTTAACAACGCTTCAGGCAGAGTGAGATGGCATTTTCCCCAAACATGACCAGTTTTCTCCCTCTCTTTCTGAAAACCTACTACCCATAAAGTAACAGCAGGAAAGAGGGAAAAGTCTTAAGAATATTCTCCAGGTAGTACCACGAAATGAAACTTTAAGGAACCTTCTATGTGTGCTGCTGCTGTAACATCAAATGGTATGTGTATTACCACATGCACAAGTGCACATGTTAATCAGGACATGCCAACAGAGGGGAAAAGATGCCATCTGCTTTCTAGCAAGGCTGGTGACAGACACTGCAGAAGGCTGTGCCATGCACTAGCTCTAACCTCAGGATCTGTTAAATCACTCAGGCTCCTTCCATCAACTTTCCCCATGCTATAACTAAATGACAACGCTCTGATCCCTTAAAACTTACTTGACTGAAGGATGAATATTAAATATAATCTGCGACCTCGGTGGGGACCAGCCAGAAGATCCTCTAAATTTGGATTTGATCTTAATTTCTTCAGCCAGGTTTAAACTGGACTCAAGTTCTCTTGGAATCTCTTCTTTCAGCACAGACTATTGGGAAAGACAAACTCGTGAAGATGACCAGTCATCAGCTGAACATATGTTAAATGCTATGGGAGATGTTTATCTCCCTTTCTTCTCCAGGATTTTATAGTTCAGTTTTCACTTGCATGCAGTACCCCCTCAGTTAAACCCCCTTGTATCAGACCCAGAACAAAGCACATCATGATTGTTCACAACTGCATGTCATAAACATGCTGAAAATTGCTAGAGAGTAAAGACATTTTCTAAAATTGATCTAAAGTAAACTAATTAACTCTAAGCACTCATCTGTATTTGTTTTCTTCCTTTTTTTCCCCTTTTTAATGTAGCTTCCCTCTTTTCCTAGCAGTGAAGCAGCTGCAGTGAGACAATGATTATTTGGGGAACTGAATAAAGAGCCTGTTGTTTTTAGATCAGACTCACTCTCTGCTTAGATGAGCTCAGGCAACCAGACAGCTGAACTGTAGAGTCTGTCTGCAACCAGTATTTTCTGAAAGCTCTGCACAACTCCTGGGCTGTTGCTTCAGCAGAATTGCTGCCTGGTTCAAAAGATGATCTGAAAGTTAAGGAATACAGTCAGTGAAAAATAGCAGCATGTCATCAGCATCTCTGCTGCCTCTGCTGCATCCCTGAATAGTTTTCTGCCATCTCTTCATTCCTACCCGCTTTCTTTGACACACCCAGATCCTCACAGAGCCACAGACACCACCCTCCAGCCAGGCTCAGGGACCAGAGAAACTTGGCTCTGCTAAGCCAAGCACCAGAGACATTTGCTGTCAAGCAGCATTCCTTCCTCCCTCTTCGGGCCAAATTTGTCACTCCCACACCTTTCCCTGCCCCAGCCAGAAGAACCACAAGAAAGCTGCCCCAGAAGAAAAGGTAGTGCCACTGGGCTATTATAGTAGATACTCACCTTTTATCTGCGGTGACAGACAAATTTTCAAGGTCTTCAAGTTCTGCAGCAAAGGAGAAAATTTTATCAAGCCATCTAAGAAACAAAGCTTCTGTTACTCAGCTCTATTTTAAATCTACCCTCCCTGTTACCACAGTGTCAGTTTCAAATACATTGGTCTTTACAACACCCTTGCTAGATGTGGGAAATAACCACAGCCTTAGTTGTAAAACAGGCTATAAGGAGTCTTATCTTCACTGCATATCTCTGATATCTGCTGATCAAGAATACTTCCTAACAGGAAATAATTATGTCCTAAATGCTCTCAAACAAGGCCGCTATAGCTGGCTGAGGTTGTCAGTTTCACACTTTCTCATCCATGTTCATTGGGTTTAGCCCTTATACATACTTTGAGTCCATGTTTGGGTTTCAATGGCAAGGTTTTGGTAGTGAGGGGCTACACGGGTGGCTTCTGTGAGAAGCAGCCAGAAGTTTCCCCTATATCCAACAGAACCAATGCCTGTCAGCTCCAAGAAGGACTGATCACTGGCCAAGGCCCATCAGCCGTGGTCATGGCACCTCTGGGATAACAGAGTTAAGATGGGGGGGGTGGAAAAAACAACCTGCACAATTGCAGCTGAAGAGAGGAGTGAGAATATGGAGAACAACAACTCTGCAGACACCAAGGTCACTGAAGAAGGAGGGGGAGAAGGTACTCCAGGCACTAGAGCAGAGCTTCCCCTGCAGCCCACACTGAAGACCATGGTGATGCAGGTGATCTCCCTTACAGCCCATGGAGGCCCATGGGGGTAGTAGATATCCACCTGCAGCCCATGGAGGGCCCCATGCCAGAGCAGGTGGATGCCCAAAGCAGGTCATGGCCAGAGGGAATCCCATGCTGGAGCAGGTTCCTAGCAGGTCCCAAGGGAACTCCCAGAAGGACACTGAAGACCATGGTGATGCAGGTGATCTCCCTTACAGCCCATGGAGGCCCATGGGGGTAGTAGATATCCACCTGCAGCCCATGGAGGGCCCCATGCCATGCCAGAGGGATGCCCAAAGCAGGTCATGGCCAGAGGGAATCCCATGCTGGAGCAGGTTCCTAGCAGGTCCCAAGGGAACTCCCAGAAGGTAGAGAAATTGGCAGTGAAGAAAGGGAGAAGGGAGGTGTGCAGAGAAGATGCTTTAGGTTTTGGTGTTTCGTCTCATTATCCTACTCTGATTTGATTAACAATCAATTTACTAATTTTCCCAAACTGACTCAGGTCATGGCCAGAGGGAATCCCATGCTGGAGCAGGTTCCTAGCAGGTCCCAAGGGAACTCCCAGAAGGTAGAGAAATTGGCAGTGAAGAAAGGGAGAAGGGAGGTGTGCAGAGAAGATGCTTTAGGTTTTGGTGTTTCGTCTCATTATCCTACTCTGATTTGATTAACAATCAATTTACTAATTTTCCCAAACTGACTCTGTTTAGCCCATGACAGTAATTGATGAGTGATCTCTTTCTACCCTTACCTCAACCCACAAGTCTTTCTCTCCCCTTTTCACCTGAGGAGGGGAGTAACAGAGAGGCTTTGGCGGGCAACCAGTGTTTGGCTAGGGTCATCCTACCACACTCTCAAACCAGAAAAGATATTCTTTGGTGAAAAGGAAATCCTGCACCAGTCTGGTATTTCTCCCCATGTTCTAATAAGGACTCACACATTGTTGTTTCCATTTTCTCATGTTATTTCTCCTGCAGTAACATCTACTAAGTCAACAGAATTCCCAAACAATGCAACCGATTAAGCTGAATAATAGACTTGTTTCTGCAGTATAATTTTAAAGTCTTACCAATAATTACATATTCATCCTCTGAGTCACTGTGGCAACGAAATCTGGTAACCTCATGATGTGATGGTAGATGCACTGGGGAGCTGACAGGCAGCAAAGAACAGCCTGTCCAGGACAAAGACAACATGAGTTAAAATTTTCCAGCATTTGTAGAGTAGCTGCAATTATATTTCTTTCATCGCTTACGAAAACTTTAGCACACAGACTGCATTACAGAGCAATTTTATTTATTTTTATACACATACAGAGAAAGCCAATTCTTGGGGGTCTGCCATATAGCATGTCCATCGATTTCTTAGCAAGAAGCTTCTAGAAACCAAAAGCTTCTGTATTATCAGTAGTCTCTTCCCTTCTCATGTACAAGCACACCATTCACTTTTCCACAGAAGTTATGCCATTTAGACTTTAGACTTATGTTCTATCACTAAGATTTGTATTACTCAAGAGACTAAACTCTGTTTAAAAATATGTGTGCTGACTCAAGCATTACAGTGCCAGGACCATTTATCTTGCTTCAAACTATATGTGAATGAATACTCTGGGCAGTCTCACTCAAACCAATTGCATGGGCTGATCTGCATACTGCAGAAGCAAGCACAGAAGAGCAAAGCAGCAAATCTTAAAAAAACAAAACAAAACCCAAAATCCAGAAGCATTTAAGCAGAGAGAAAACCAGCCAACTACAGGCACGCTCTATGGAGAGTCATGCTTGGCATATGGTACTTGAACCTTGCATTTTCTTTTTGATGTAAGAAAATAATTTAATTATCATAAATAAAACATAAATGGGAATATACAAAATGCAGTATTTGACCCACAGGTAAAACACTTGTGGCATCATGATCCTCAAGGGACACAGCTCTTCAGAGACTCAAAGAAGGGAACAGAGGATTTGGTTCCAAGCAGTGCTTCAACTGATTTAGTATTTCCTTGCACAAAAACAAACAAAGGGTTTCAGACATTGTTACTTTCTAAATTAAATAACTTGCCTTCATAACCACTGTCTGAAGAGGCAACAGAAGAATCAGACTTCTTCACTCCAGTGTAAGAAGATAACTCCGAATCAGTGTGGTAGCTGCCATCTGATCCACTTGTTTCCTCCGCACCCCATGACTCTGCTTGTTGACTTAGGATATTATATTTCATTTTTTCCAGCGATGCTATAATCATATCTGCAACAAAAAAGTGTGCGTTTTCCTGCACACAAGATTGGAACACTCATTAGGACACAGCATATTTCATATTTACTTAAGGTAAAGTGAAACACAATTTTCCCCCAAACATTTTGAACTCTATAAATAAAAATGTAAACCTGTCTCACCTGTCATTTAAACACAAAAAGAACCAGCCCAAAGGCAATTCAGAGACAACATACAGAAAGCAACTGCCCAGATAATTGTCTTACACTTGGCTAAAACATACAATTTACCTTTATCTCACCCATCTATTAGACAAAAAGAAACTTGATTACATGCCTAACTGATGAATAAGTATGAATTTTAGGGACACGGTCATGTAGTTACACTAGAACGCAAATCTGCATCCATGTAATCTATTTAATAGGATTTAATTTCAAGTCAAGGTGTGCAAGCAGTTTTGCACACATGCTGGCTTGGAGAGGGCCCTAAGTGGCAAGTTTTGGAGAGACTGTAGATCTTCACATGGTGAGTAGTACAGGAGACAGTTAAATTCTTTCATGTGTTAAGAGTTAAGGCAGTGAAGTTGGGAATATGCAGTGAGATGGTCAACACCAGACAGAAAGTCTGTGATAACCTAATTCCCCTGGGCATCATCCTGCCTTAAATAAAAGGCAGCTGTTTCAAAGCTTCACTGTAGCATTTCCAAACCAGACAGCCTTTCCACATGGTGTCCCTTGCCATCTTGCCTGCCTGGCTCACCCATTCTCTAGGAAAATGGACCACTGAGACAACCAGACAGACTGGTGCTCCTTGTCCCAATATCACTGCTGTACCCCTTGCTTCCTGTGGTCTAACAGTGTCCCACCAACTCCACCTGTGCTACTGCTTACTGCTGGCCTGGGCACAGCTTCTCATGCCAGTCTCAGCTCAAAAGTGGATGGATGCATCATGGAGAGACAAGTGCTTTCAGGCACACAAGTGGAAACCCAGAGATGGCAAGATAATCTCCCTCCTCTCCTGTCAACTGCATTGTGCAAACCTAAACTTAAATCTAAAAAGCTAGTCTAAGGCTAGAGATTCTGAGTGCAGAATAATTAAAACCTTATAAAAGTGGATTATGCTCAGAAAATTGTACCACTCAACATCAGTACTCATGATCCCCTCAACTTGTATGGCAAGCAAGAAGAAAGACATCAGTGTTTAGAAATAGCCAAACCTTAAGGAGCATAACAGATAGTTTGTCCACATACAAACATGTTTAGATGAGATTAATCTCAAAATAGAGAGAATCCCTGTGGGTGTTCAAAGAGACTTTTATCTTTTCCCTAACAGTGATTAACATCACTCGGTTGGTGCACAGTTTCTCCAGAGACAACTTTCAGTGAACTTCAGGAGTTTGCTCTTTCCATCAGCAAAGAAATAATTAAACAGACTTTTTCCTTTTGGGAGATATCTCCTACTTCAAAAACTCAAAAGGTCTCAACTTAGCAGCAGAGCACAGCCTATCAGCATGTCCTGCTGATAAAAGCAATTATGAGTGCATCAGGGAGATGAATTGCAAAAACATAGAACAGAATAAACAAACTCCTGTACTCAGCATGACTATCAACTTTCAGCTCTGACTACTGACTCCCTCCTAACCAGTCCCAACTCAGCTATTACACACCAACCTGCTCCCTTCTACTCACATCAGTGGAAAGTCCCTTTAAAATGATCTGGCCCATTTCCTTCCTGGCACACAACTACAACTATAAGACTTGCTGACACCACATGTACCTTAGTCTTCAGTCCTAAAGTTTAAAGGTATTATTTCACAACCTAAAAGTATTTTGTGTTCTGGGGTTTTTTTTCTTAGGGTTTTTATAAAGGCAGCTTTGCTCATCATGGACTGAACTCCTGCTATCTTTCAGCCTGTAATCACATCAGCCCCCAACAGTCTGCACAGAAGTAGTAGCAGATATGTTCTTGCCTCACTCAATACTTCTCAGAACATGGTTTCTAATCCGGATATCTACTCACTGGTCTTCTGGTGACTGAAAGCAAATTACTTTGGTTTTGGTTCCCACATTACACATGGAGAAACATTGTCTCCTTTTGGCAACATCTTTCACAAAAAGCAACATGAAAAGCTAGTTCAGGAGTTTGATGAGTTTCAGTGTGTGATTTATTGGGTGGTTTGTGTTTGAAATGCACCACAGGAAGGCTGAGAGCTTCAAATCAAATGCAGAACTTGACACTCCAGTAAAACCAGAGCTGTGCACAAAGATGATTACTTCTTCGGCCCAGGACATGGGACCCACATGCACATCCACAGTCCAACAACAACAACAAAATCTCCTTTTCTAGGCACATTTTAAACGTCTTTTGCATTAAACCCTACTCATTACAACAACTAATTATAACATAAACCCCTCTTTTCCAATTGTTAGAAAAGATTAACATTTAGCACACACAGTTATGTGTGACAGCATTATTTTCTCATCTTTAGCTCTCTTTACAAGCTTGAATGGGTTGTCTATCTGGCAACACAGCTAAGGCGGTTTGGGCCCCTTATTAGAAACCATGAGAAACTGTTTAAATTACTGCACTTGTTATAGTTACTGTGCTTGTTATTCATACTGTTATTCTTTTACAGCAATCTCACAATCTCATCATAAGCACACACACACAAATACCCAGCCTCTCCCCATCTTCTGACAGTAAAAGCATAAGGTAAATCCCATCCATACAAATGCAGCTGCAACAAATTCTCTCTAACTTATTCTAATATAACTTTAAAGTTACTAGAGCAATATTAAAATTCGTTCTCAAGGAATGT
>NW_008662422.1:35872-46877 GCF_000695815.1 Acanthisitta chloris
GTTCCTAAATATTTCCATTATTTTAAAATAATTAAAATATTTAATTCATGGATTAAGAGTAGAAAATAAATTAAGAAATAAGCATTTGAGGTTTGTAGGTTCACCCACAGAGGGCAAGAAAAGGGAAAATACAGTATTTGTCAAGACTAGTACATCTATCAGGAAGTTCTATTATTGAGAAACACCTCTTGTCATTTGGTTTTGTCACCATAAAAATGGAAAAAAATACTATGATGACAGTATTTGTTGTCCTCACCTTCTCCACGTCCTCCGGAAGCATGCAGATATCCTGCAATGAACGATTCAAAGGTATAGCACTTATGTTCAAAGGAGAAGCAGAACCTGTGGGTAGAACAAAAGCTTTTATTAGTTCTTTCTTTCTCTGCAGCACCCAGGATGTGTGCAGGGTGACTTCCAGAAAGCAAGGCAAATTTTCTTTCCCAAAACTGAACACCATTGGGTCAGGAGTTTTTGGTGGAAGTTAAGAAGAAGGAGAAAGCGAGGAACACATCGGCATTTGACCTACTCTGGCAACCTGAACCATGAGCATCAATCAACAACCAGAGAAGCACGGTTTAAACACTGTGCTGTGACAGTACCAGTGTGCTCCCAACCAGTGCTCTCCCAGCTATGCCCTGAGCTGCTGGGGACAACCACAGCCAGAACCTGAGACTGGATTTACAGCAATACTCTGCAGTTGGCAACACAGCCAGCTAACACTGCTCTCTGCTCACTCACAGTTGCTGGAAGAAAAATTAATCTTACTGCTGTCTGGACATGCAGAGAGATGCATCAGCCTTTAAAAGATTCCTCCTATCACTGCTGGCATTGTGTGACTATAGCAAGTTTGAGAACCACTTTGCTGCTATGTTTCCATACCCTCCAGGTAATCTCCCCCTCCTGTTTTCAAATACAACCCATACTACATGGTAATATGTCCAGCTGATGCATTAGCTGCAGTACTCCCAGCTTCGCAGAAAAGCAGTTTTGTTTTCCTGGCATTTGCTGACAAGTATGATGAGCATTTGAAACAAAATTCATCTTTTTCCTAATAAGAACATCTCACTGGGCAGCAGAACACACACCTGTGTTCTATTGATGAACTATGGACTGCTTTTTATATGTAAATACATGTATAGTTACAATATCCTTTCCCAAGGAACTGAAGGTGTGAGGTCATGCCCTCTTGTTTTCAAAGCACCCAGCCACTGCTAGAGGAAATTCGCTGGAAAAATGACAAAGATATATATATATATAGTCTATGAATGTAAACACTAAAGAGATATGAAAGAAAAGGAGTTCTGTTTTTCAGACTGTTGTTTACTACCCCTTCTTTGACCTTAAACCCAAGCAATTTGTTTCACTCTGGTGAGGTTTACATGATAAAACAGACCATATGTAAATGGCCACCACACACACACACCATTTAAAGCCTTTGCAGATCACAGCTTCATCAAAGGCTTTTTTTTTACAATGCCATTCCCAAATTTAGTCACAGAAAGGCTAAAGAGGCCCCACAAAATACGACCATAATTTATGAGAACTTTTTCTCCAACTAAGGGGCACTGACTCTCAGGCCGAGTTTAGATCATTTATATTGCCTTATTTATAGAAACCATGTTACACTGCCCTGAGCACTGATGCCATCAGGCTAGAAAGTCAATACTGCGCTCAAGCGTAGCCAAACAGACGTAGTGTTTTTGTACAGAATTATTAGTACCTCCATTGTGTGTACCACAGAGGAAAAATGGAGACACTGACAATATAACTTTTCAAAAGAGATTTAATAGCCTAATTAGGTTATTTTCATACCTACTTGATGATTCATCTTACTGGATAGGCAGTGCTGAAGACTCCACAGCTTAATGAAAGCCTACATTTTCATCAGTTAAGATAACAAACATTACTTTCTGAACTAAAAATAATAAGCAGAAACAAGGAAAAGGGAAAGTTATTCCTTTCTCTTAAAAACATAAGATGCAATTCATCTTCAATATAATGCCAAATCTAATGGGAGCTTTCTCTTCTGCTTAACTCTTGCATCCCACTTGCATCTTTAAGTAAAAAGAATTTAAAGTGGGAAGAAGCATGGGGAAGAAGCCCAGCACATCTAGCTAGGAAGAGAGACCTCAGGAGCTGTAGAAGGAAGTCACCTTGATGTAAACAGAGGTTAAAAGCAAGAACAAAGCCCTGTGAACTGTCAGTGACACACCAGCCACAACAAAGCACCCAGAAAACACCGAGCTCAGCCACAAGCTCTTCATTAACAATGACAGAGCCTTTTCAGAAGGTTGCAAGAGGCCACCAGAGAATGGCCCATAAATACATGAACAAGGCCCAACAGGAATTTCATTGGATGAGCAGAAACACCCACTAAACAAAAATATTAAATCCCACTGAAAGAAATTATTCTGATTTAAGTGATACTGCATAATTTTTTTATGTTTTGTCTATCCCTCACCAATTCTCCTGTGATAAACCACCATTTTTGAGATAGCAATTGAAAGGACAGCAAGTCAGGAAATGCTTTTGTTTAATTCCTGCCTTCAAATTAGCTGTTTTATTTCTTCTTTTTCATTTTACTATTCACTTTTCACATCCTCATAGTCATGGACAATGCAGGAGAGAATGAGACCTCACTCCCCAGGCTACCCAGTAGTGAGTTAAATGGCTAGAAGCAACAAGGAATGACGAAATGCAGTTTTCATTTGCACAGAACAGGTCAAAGTCTAAGGCAGACAGAGCCCATCACACTGCACAGTGTCTAACATGATCCTGGCTCCTGTAAGGAGTATATTTTACTAAAACCGAGGATGCTGCTTCTTCAGTCACCTGGCCTGCCATTCCTCTGTTTGCTTTCTGGAGAGCCAGCAGTGCTGCTAACCCAAAATAAGCCTGTGACACGTCCAACTCGTGCCAGAAGATCGAGTCACGCACAATTTATTTGTTATTACACGTGTGCCTCACAGTCCCTGCTGACCCAGGGAGCCTGGGCTGTGTTTTCCAGACCCAGCTACTCAAACCCACGTGACTGGCCACAGCCAGCCCCAAATACCGGGTGTGGTTTCCTTCTCCCTGATGGGCACTTCTCAAAGGCATGGAGCCAACACAGCACCCAGCAGAACAAAACAACCATAATCATCACCACCCTAACTGCTGACGACAGCCTATCCCGGATGACAAAGTTGTTATTATTAAGAGTTCCCAGTCCTGCAACAAGCAGCATGTGCTGGTTTGAGATCTTGATGCCAACTTGAGACCTTGGAGGAGCTGTGGGTAAATAGCTAGGAAGGATCAGAACTTGGAAGTGGTGCTCAACATAGTGCTACTGCTACTACTGTTGAGCAAAGGGAGAAGAAAAAAACCCAAACTGAAACAAAACAAACCCTAGTCTTTGTCATTCTTATTTATAATAAATGGGCAGGATGAGAACTCCCTGCTGTTTGCCTTTACTCCAGCAGAAAAATCAGGCTCGGCTTCAACATTTTTCCAAGGCTCAGTATCTATCATCATAGAATGGCTTGGGTTGGAAGGGACCTTAAACCTCACTGCCATGGGCAGGGATGCCACTCACTAGATCAAGTTGCTCAGGGCCCCATCCAACCTGGCCTTGAACACTTCCAGGGATGGGGCATCCACAACTTTTCTGGGCAACCTGTTCCAGTGCCTCACCACCCTCACAGTAAAGAATTTCTTCTTGACATCTAATCTAAATATCTAGTCTTTCAGTTTAAAACCATTCCCCCTTGTTCTGTCACTATATGTGCATGTAAAAAGTCACTCTCCCTCTTTTTCATAAGCCCCCTTTAGGTACTGGAAAGCTGCTACAAGGTCTTCCCTAAGCCTTCTCCAGGCTGAACAACCCCAACTCTGTCTGCCTTTATAGAAGTGCTCTATCCGTCTGATCATCTTTGTGGTCCTAAAGTAAGAACAACTCCTTAGATACTGGTAACACCCTTTATAAACAAAATAAAAATGCTTCATGTTGCTGTACCAAAGGCTGTTTATATCAGCCTTAAGGGTTAAACAGGACAGGACTGTTGTGCTGCCCCAGCCAAGGCCCAGGGACTCTGGCCTGCAGCCCAGGAAGACCAATGTGTCTCACGGAGGCACACACAGCCCCCAGGCCAGGCCAGCTGCTCCCCCAACCATCTCAGGGACACATGTTGAATGATCCCACCAAACAGCTCCTCACCTACAGACCTGCACTGCCCTGGGCCCCCTGACACTGCAAGGACAGAAGGCACCTAGCAGCCCTCAGCCAGTGTCTTCACAGGCAACACAAGGGCTATCCATACAGCTGGAAACTGGTCGGGGCAAAAAGATCCTGCTCTGTATCAGATGGGAGTCTGTGACTCCAAGACCTCAAGTGGACCTGGAAAAAACAGTCCCACTCTGGCACAAGCCAATTTAGTCCTAACAAGAATGGATGTTAATGCACTGTCTGCAAATTCAAGCACTGCCTCTCCTTCAGCTCATGCCAAACACAGGATGTCCCAGGGAGCCTGCATTCACCAGTGAATCATTCCCAATGCCCAGATCCATGCTATCTGCCACTGGGAGAAGGGTAACGGTGAAGACAAGATGAAGCTGGTGGAAAGCCCATCCAGTGGATGTTCTACATTGCTCACAACTCAGCAATTTTTACATTTTACCAACAGTTGCATATTACAGAAGTATTTATGCATCACAAAAGATGCCTACTGCAAGCATGCGTGTCTCGTGTTCTACCAAGTCCAACCCTCTGGTTCTCCTTGGTTTTTAAGATTTCTCTTTCTCCCCTCTCTCCTATTTTGAATGATATCATTTGTCTAATTCACAATCACCACAAATAAGGACCACTTCAATTACAGATGTCTTTCCTAGCACAGATATTTTACAAAAATGCACCTGTAAAGTTACCTGTTGGATTGACTGGCTCTGATTGGGAAAGGCCACTGGGAGAACTGCTGTCGCTGCTGCTGCCAGGCACAGGCTCCAAGGCACCAGGGTATTTCAGCAGATCTGCTGGCTTATCAACAGTTGAATTGGAAAGAAACCTTGTGAAAGCCAAGTCTCCTTCGGGGGAGGTATAAGATTCATTTCCAGAACATACAACAGCTGACTTGATAGTGCCTCCTGTTAATGTCACCTGGGTAAAGCAGTCTCGCTTCAGAGGTGACATGTCCGAAAGAGTGAAACCATCCAAGGAGGAAGCAGCAGGATCTCCATCAGAGTAACGGGGACAAAAGTAAGTATCCAGCAAGGGTGTGGAGGAATCACAGTGTGTGTTGTTCCAACACGCTCGATGCCTCGTAAACCGGATGTCTGTTTGTGTACAGGCAGTGTTGTGGTGTGCAGAATCACTGTCACTGTCATCGTGGCTATCCCCAGCACTGCTTTCTTCCCACTGTTCCATGTCACTGTCTGGATGCTCAGCTCCCTGCATTGTGCTCTGCTCCAGCACCAAAGAGGGCTTCAAACCAGATGCATTTAAAACAGACACAAGAATGTCTTTGATAGCTTCAGCACTGTCTGGGTATGATCCAAAACTCCCAGCATGTCCAATCACTGCTGGCCTTGAAGATTCATCTGCTCAGAAAAGGGAAGAAATCAAGAGGTTAGGAAACAATCCTAAGAAAAGATTAATTTACAATGTGACTAAAAGGCACATTATTTTTTACACAGGTGAGAAGACAGAAAAGTGCTGAATTGGCACACTGCTCACTGCTGTCTCTTCCAGCAACAAAGCTCTTGCTTTCTGCACTCAGGAAGGAATTCTGTCATTGATAAGCCTAGGTAATAAACCAACAGTAAAGTATTCTCCTGCTAGCCTAGCACAATTAGCTAAGACTTTAATGGTGACTAATTGTCACTGTGCTTAAAACATCATTGTTCTACAAAACAGGGTGAGGTACAATTACTGATACAGGTACTGGTTCTATTGCCAGTAAAAGAGAAGATTACATTATAGCAAGACATAAGGAGGATCAATAGAGCAGAAAGAAAAAAAATACACTTAGCAGTATAAGGCCAAGTGCTTGTGTATTTCCGTTCTTTCTCATGTGGAAATGGCTTTAGTCCATTATTCATAGGGGTGGCAATATTAACATCAACCCATAAAAAGACCCAAACTTAGCTCTGTCACAGCAAGTTCATTATAATACCTCTAAAAGAATCAAAAGCACTGCCTGCCAAGGTCCTACATGATCTAATGCAAAACTGTAGTTCAACAGAAAATGGAAAAATTGCTTTTAGTTGCAGACATGACAACATGAACAGGACACAGAAGTATGCCCTGCAACCAGTAGCTATTGAAGAATAAATTGAAGTCCTATACCTTGAACAAAAAAAAACCTTACAGGAACTGTCATAATCCGAGTAATTAAGAGATTAGACACAAAGTCTGTGTTTGAGAAGAAACCATCAACCACATCAACACAATGAAGTTAACGACTGTCTCCTTTGGGGAAGGTAAGTGGGTTGTAAAAGTCTAAGAATAGATACAATTAAGAAGAATCATTTCCAGGACAAAGAACTCTTAGTTAGGACCACAAGGAATGTTAAATACGGCTGGTGAAAAAAAGCAGCAAGTCTTGCAGACTGCAGACTTTGCCCAGAGGTTGGTTTCCTTGAGCACACCTCACGGGAAGACAAACTTCTCCACGAGTCACTCACCAGGAAAGCCAGCAGGCACTCAAACTCCATGATAAGAAAGTTTACAAATGAAGGGATCAAAACCAAAACAAAAAAACGCACACTTTGGAACAGCAAGTCTATATAAAGACCAGTCCTAATCAAGAAAAATCTAAAATTGAGAACATCACAGATAAGCTAAACTGCAAGGGCTGATAGCAAAGCTGTCCTAGTAAAGTCAGGTCAAAATCAGCTGAAGAGCTTGTCAGTGACCAGTCACCTGCCAGTGGTGACAAAGCTCTTGCAGAAATAGCAGCAAAACTGCACATTTTACTGGATGCACCTGTGAAGAGACACCTTGCCAATGTAGCCAGCCATGGCAGTATAAGGGCAGGAATGGGAAAATAAAAGTAGCTGGCTTTCAAACAAACACATTTCAGTCTTTCCAGGAAAAGAAAGCTATTTTGGTAACTACTGACAATTGAATTGCACAGGAATACCTTAACTTAGGCTGCAAATACCATCTTTTCTGTGCAAAGCAAAACATTTAGTGTTAGAATAAAATAAAAAAAAAGCATAGAATCATATGGATTGGAAGGAACCTTAAAGATGATCTAGTTCCAACCCCTCTGCCATGACCAGAGACACCTTCCACTAGATCAGGTTGCTCAAAGCCCCATCCAACCTGGTTTTGAACACTCCCAGGCATGGGGATATCCACAACTTCTCTGGGCAACCTGTTCCAGTGTCTCACCACTCCTGCAGTAAAGAACTTCTTCCTAACATCTAATATAAATCTACCTTTTACATTTAAAAACATTCTCCCTTGTCCTATCACTACATACTCTTGTGAAAAGTTCCTCTCCAGCCTTCCTGCAGGCTGCCTTTAAGCACTATAAGGCTACTAGAATATTTCCCTGGAGCCTTCTCCAAGCTGAACAATCCCAGCTCTCTCAACCTGTCTTTATAGGAGAGTGCTCTGTCCTTCTGATCATCTTTGTGGCCTCCTATGGACTTGCTCCAACAGGTCCATATCATTCTTATTGCTGTTGGCCTCAGAGCTGGAGGCAGTGCTCCAGGTGTGGTCTCACAGGAGCAGAGTAGAGCGGCAGAATCACATCCCTGGACATGCTGGCCACGTTGCTTTTGATGCAGCTCAGGACACAGCTGGCTTTCTGGGCTGCAAGCACACACTGCTGGGTCATACTGAGCTTCTGATCAACCCAAGTCTTTCTCCTCAAGGCTGCTCTCAATCTGTTCTCTGCCCACCCTGTATTGGTACTTGGGATTGTCCCAACACAGGTGTAGGGCCCTGCACTTGGCTTTGTTGAGCCTTCAGGAGGATCGTACAGGACCACCCCTCAAACCTGACAGGGTCCTTCTGGATGGCTTCCCTTCCCTTCAGCCTGTCAACCACACAACATAGCCCGACTTGTGCTCAGTCCTACAATTGTCTTTCAACTCTTCTGCTCTGCTCTCCTATTGCAAAGCACACTCCAACAGCCTTTACATCCCCTTTCCTCCTTTATCATCTCCACTACTCCTGCATCATGGTACATCTCTAGCCCTAATCATATAACCATGTTGACCTACTCTGGTAAATACTCATTCTCAGCGGATTCTAAGAGAAAAAAGAACAAGTTTTTAAAATTCCAACTCATACTTCTGTTCTGCCAAGCTTAAAAAAAACCCAAACAACCCCAACAAAAAAAAGACTAAAAACTAAAACAAACAAGCAAAAAACCCCCAGCCAAACCAAAAAAACAGCCCACAAACAAACTAAACAGTCCATTTTAAGCTACTAAGAGAAATAGGTTAGTTCCAATTTTAAAAAAAAAATCTCAAAATCAGTTTTGCAACTAATACTCATGTGAATAATTATGGTAATCAGTTAAAATCTGAGAAACTATTTTTTGAATGAGCAAGGAGTTAATCTGCCAAGGATCACCTGAACAGTTTAAGTATTTTACTCTTGAGCATGCGAAGTATCAGCACAACTAAAATGGCCAAACTACCACTTAAAAGGAAAAAAACACTCATACTTTTAAATTGTTTAATATACATTGATATTGTACCACCCTCAAAGCCAATCAGCAAGGAACCCTCTTCCACCAAACTATACTTGTTTAGTACACACAAACACCAATAGCTTTTGCTAGCACTACATGCACCAGCAAAACTCCCCAAAGAGAGGTATTTTAGAACAAAATGGCATACCTGAGAGAATGGAGATTTGAGGTGTTGGAGCAAGGCAGCTAATCCTCACTGAGGGATTTGAAGAACACGCTGACTCGGTGAAAGCCACCTTTAGGCTTTCGTGGTTTAACTAGAACGACAACACAGAGGCAGACAATTTGGTTATAAGACAACAGCACTCTGCTAATGATACCCTCTGTCTCACAGTCATCCCAACAGGAAGAACACTGTTCAGAGGCCTGACAACAGTCACCTAACCACTGCCTACAGTTCTGGCTGGCTGAAAATCTCCCCAGAAGCATGCACTGTCTGAAGAGTGCTGGCATCTTAGCTCTGTGTCTGTCAGTTCATTCCAGAAGGCAAGTGACCAAAAGAAACTCTTTAGAGTAGGAGAATTAAATGTGTGTATAAGACATATATGAGACAAAATGCTGAATTAGATGACCATGTATCTGTCAAAACAACAGCAATGAACTGGAGAAGAATTCAAGGAACCACCAATCTGTAGCTAGAAGGATGGGCCTATTTAGATGTATACGATTTATAAACTAAATCTGTGAGGCCCCAACTCCACAAACACCTGATCCACATGCTGCTTGATCTCCCAGCTGTAATAACTGGGAGCAAGCACGGTCATGTCACCTAATTTGATAGAACACACTACATGTGGTTCACATTATCAACGCGGCTGACCCAGCATAAAACAAGAAGCTATATAGATAGGTAATACTTGACCTGGCATACAGCCTGCCAGTCTAAGCTGACCAAAATTTTGAATGCATTTGAACTGACTGGCCAGGTTTATACCAGATCAGCACTTCAGTTTGTGCAGTCATGACACCTCCGATTCAGTATTTCTAATCCCAAAGCTGGATTTACCATATTGTCATACCAGCATAAACTGAACCAGGGAAGCAGTTCAGGCAGATACCCAGGAGCTAATTCCATCAAGAGAGTAAGATACATTCAGCAAAGCAACAGGTTTCCTTCCTAAGTTCACAAATTCCTTGTGAAGGTAACACATTTGCCTTCTGCTCCACTGACTCAAGTATGTCACGGACCTGCAGAGTGCATCACAGAAACCAGGGTAATCGAAAGGATACCCTGCTCCGATACACACATCATTAAAAAGCACCAAGGCGCGTACCTCGTGCCTTCTCTGCACATCAATGAGAATGCCTCCATACACAAGCATCCCCAGGATTCCTCTCTCCCTCCCCTGCACACTGTGATCCCATACAAAGAGAAGAGAGTTGAAGCTGTGCTGTCCTCGGCCACTCTGTTGAGCTCTACACTTCCTACGTGGAAGAGTGAGGTGACTCAGAGTGCAGATCTAGTCGCAGATACCCTTCAGACTCACAGAAAGCAGAACAAATTAAAACCCACAGAGAATTTCCCTTTTAACATTTCAGGTCAAACATAACATCCTGAATTTAAAATATTTCGCGTTTGATTATGCCAGTGCTTAGAAAAATACTCTTTTCAGCATCTGATAGCATTTTCTTTTCTTTCTCCTCTGCACTACAGAAGTGCATGAAAACTGCTGCAACACACTGCTATAACCAGTAAATGTCTGCTGCAATCTGACACTTTCATAGCATAAAAAGGTCAGCCTTCCTCCCCAGTATTGGGACTGTATTTCCTAAGTTAACTCTGTAATGAAACCGTCAGCATTTAAAAATAAAGTATTTGCTACAGCGACTGACAGCTAAAAGCTATTTTAAACACGTCCCCCCAGCTAAGGAGCACCGTCTCCCTGGTCTCACCTTTTCTGAACGGGGTTGCTTGAAGACTTCAGTTCTGCTGTAGCTGGCGAGAGCTACTGCATGGAGAGACATGATGGGAAAGCATTCATTTTTTGGTGTTGTTAAGTACCTGGAAGCATTAGAGAGAGAATTACAGTCACCACCACGTTATCCGCGTTTCTCCATCTGTTTTGCAGACTCTACAGTTAATAGTCTGAACTGTTTTCCATCTTGACTTGGCATACTTATAAGCTTACCGAAAAGCCGAGCTCAGCAACAATGGAAATGTGTTTAAAGAAAAAAAAGCCTTACTCAGAGGTTTGGAGCTGCGGTGTTTTTTAAACAACACAACAGGGACGCAAACCACACGCGTTAAGAGCAAAGTACGGAGCGGTGTTACCCCGCGGGTCGCTGTAAGGGCAGCAGACGGTGCGGACCGGGCAGCAGCG